>NC_057806.1:339368413-339377902 GCF_018294505.1 Triticum aestivum
GGTGGCCGCCGCCCCCGCCGGCGCCGCCCTCCGCCGGCGCCTCGCGGCCCCTCTCCTTCCGGCGAACCACGAGCAACTCCGGCGCTACAGGACTTCCGGCCGTCCTCGGGCCGCGTGCACGCCGGATCGGATCTCAGATCCGGATTCAAAAAACCCTAGGGGTTGACCTTTTTCTCTAAGTCCCAGAATTATTTGCTTATGTTCATAGCATCGTAACTTTGCATCCGTAACTCCGTTTTTGGCATATAGAATATCAAAATGTTCATCTCAGAGAGCACATCATTTAATTCCATTGCATCATTTTCATTTGAGTTCATCTTGATGCCCGAAATGCTGTTAGAATAGTGCTACTTGAGATAATTGTCAGATCTGCTACTCCATTTAGATATTTGTCATTTTTGCCATGATTATTGTGTGCATGATATGCCCATGAGCTCTACATATGTTTTGTTAAGAGTTTTGTCATCTTTCCATAGGTGCAACCCATGTATTTTTGTGATGTGTGTGGTGACTAGCACAAGCTTGCAAAGTGAGGCACTTGGTAATGCTGATTTCAGGGACTTAGCAATTCCACTAAGTCCTTGAGCTGTTTATCTCATGTTGTCATATGTTCATGTTGTTTCCTAATGATCCGTGCCTCTTTTGAGGATAATCAGTAAGGATGTTTTGTTAATCTTGTAGTGCTCTATCCATCCATGTATTTGTTTGCATTTATGGAGCATCCTAGCTTGAGTCAATCGAGCTCTACTTTTGCTACTTCATGAATCTGGGCAGATTGTCTACTAGTTAGCGATTTTGTCGATGATGTTGTAGTTGATCCGTGCATGCTATGCTATTGTTCTTGCCATGTCTAGCTTGCATTTTATGTATTCTTGATGGATGTATGCTTAGTAGGTCATGACTTGCACCGTAGTGAGTGCATCGAGCTCGTAAACATGCCTACTTGATATCTGTTTCAGCATGCTCCAGTTTTCTCTAAGTCTGAGAACTGATTATGTTTTTGCCATGTTCACATGCTTGCAATTGTATTTTCCGATCCCTTTTGGCTCAAGGTCACTAAGGGACTTTTGTTAAGATCTTTGAGTAGCTCCATGCCATGTTTTACTTTGCCATGTTTAGGTCCTGTAGCTTGTTGTTTTGTTTCTCCAAAGAGTGCTATCTGATCTGAAGATTCCAGACAAGTGTTAATTTCACTAAGTCTGAAATCTGTTTACCATATGCATTTTTGCCATGCTTGTTTGAACCTGTTAATGGATGAATTGGCCGTAGCTCAGTGCTAGACTTTTGTTAAGCATCTTGAATACATCCCTGCCATGTATTTTGTTGCCATGTTTGGGTGCTGTATCATGTTCATCTCATTGCATTTAGATGGCTACTTGCTGTAAATCGCAGACCGGTGTCATATTTGAATCGCTTGCCATTTCCAAACCGTAACTCCGATTCCGGCGTTCTTTATATCGTTTTCAAGCGATTTCATCTCATATTTCCAGTGGCACACTTGGTTTCCCAAGTTGAGGCCAGGTTCATGCATCCCTTTTCAAATCTTGCACATGCATCCCGCATCGCATCCCGCATAGCATACCATGTTTGCATCATATTGTTTGATCCTTGCACGTGGTTGATTGTGTCCTTGTTGCTTGTTTGTGTTGTTTGGGTAAAGCCGGGAGACGAGTTTGCTAACGAGGAGCCCGTTGAGTTTGCTTTCAAGGATCCAGTCACCTCTGACAACTTTGCAGGCAAGATGATCATACCCTCGAAATCACTACTATCTTTGCTATGCTAGATTGCTCGCTCTTTTGCTATGTCAATGCTACGATGCCTAGCACTTGCTTTCAAGCCTCCCAAATTGCCATGTCAAACCTCTAACCCACCATGTCCTAGCAAACCCTTGTTTGGCTATGTTACCGCTTTGCTCAGCCCCCTCTTATAGCGTTGCTAGTTGCAGGTGAAGATGGGAGGCCGTTCCTTGTTGAACATTTATTTACTTGTTGGGATATCATTATATTGCCATGTTATCTTAATGCATCTATATACTTGGTAAAGGGTGGAAGGCTCGGCCTCTCGCCTAGTGTTTTGTTCCACTCTTGCCGCCCTAGTTTCCGTCATATTGATGTTATGTTCCCGGATTTTGCGTTCCTCACGCGGTTGGGTTATAATGGGAACCCCTTGATAGTTCGCCTTGATTAAAGCTTTTCCAGCAATGCCCAACCTTGGTTTTACCATTTGCCACCTAGCCCTTTTTTCCCTTGGGTTTCTGGAGCCCGAGGGTCATCTTATTTAAACCCCCCCGGGCCAGTGCTCCTCTGAGTGTTGGTCCAAACTAGAGTCCTGTGCAGCGCCCCCTCGGGGAAACTCGAGGTTTGGTTTTAGTTGTATGGAGCTCTCATCTGAGTGTGCCCTGAGAACGAGATATGTGCAGCTCCTATCGGGATTTGTCGGCACATTCGGGCGGTGTTGCTGGATTAGTTTTAACCTGTCGAAGTGTCTTGAAGAACCGAGGTACCGAGTCTGATCGAAACGTCTCGGGAGGAGGTCTATTCCTTCGTTGACCGTGAGAGCTTGTCATGGGCTAAGTTGGGACTCCCCTGCAGGGATTTGAACTTTCAAAAGCCGTGCCCACAGTTATGGGCAGATGGGAATTTGTTAATGTCTGGTTGTAGATAACTTGAACCTTAACTTAATTAAAATGAATCAGCAGTGTGAGTTACCGTGATGGCCTCTTCTCGGCGGAGTCCGGGAAGTGGACACAGTGTTGGAGTAATGCTTGCGCAGGTTGCTCTCTAGTTTCTCGCTCGCGCTTTGCCTCCTCTTCTCGCTCTCTTTTGCGAACAGGTTAGCCACCATATATGCTAGTCGCTTGCTGCAGCTCCACTCATATTTTACCTTGCCATACCTATTAAGCTTAAATAGTCTTGATCACGAGGGTGCGAGATTGCTGAGTCCTTGTGGCTCACAGATTACTATTACACCAGATG
The DNA here is from genome assembly GCF_018294505.1 of Triticum aestivum. NCBI lineage: Eukaryota > Viridiplantae > Streptophyta > Magnoliopsida > Poales > Poaceae > Triticum > Triticum aestivum. The sequence goes on from NC_057806.1 coordinate 339,371,389, forward strand.
TAGGGCCTGATGATTCCGCTCCAGGTGACGTGCTCGAGCTCAAGTGGGAGTTCGACGAAGACTCTCAACGATACTATGTTTCTTTTCCTGATGATCAGTAGTGGTGCCCAGTTGGGGGTGATCGGGACCGTGTCACATGTTGGGTTATCTTTTATTTTGGCGCCTTAGTCGGGCCATGAGTGTTTGAATGATGTAATGCTATTTACGTACTTGATTGACGTGGCGAGTGTAAGCCAACTATGTTATCTCCCCTTTTATTATCTATATATCACATGGGATGTTGTGAAGATTGCCTAACTTGCGACATATGCCTTCAATGCGATTATGTCTCTAAGTCGTGCCTCGACACGTGGGAGCTATAGTCGCATCGAGGGTGTTACAAGTTGGTAATCAGAGCCTTCCCCGACCTTAGGAGCCCCATTGCTTGATCGTTTTTAGCGGCCGAGTTGTGTCTAGAAAAATGTTTTGAGTCATTTAGGAATTATATGTCGGAGAGTTTAGGAATTCTTTTTACTTCCCAGTCTCCTCATCGCTCCGGTAAGGCATCTTGACGTAGAGTTTTGACTCTTCTCTTCTCAAATTTCGCTAAAAAAAATTTAGGATCACGCGGGTATCTTGGAATCGTTCCGATGGTTTTATGATGAGAACATTGTCTTGGTGCCTCCTGTCAGGGGTTTTGTGGAAGTGTCCCGGGGAGTTGAGCTCTGAGGTATTGTCGTCATAATTTTATCGTTGCAGTTCTGGAATACCTGAGTTTAGTATGCCGACATCGAAAATCTCTTTTATGCAGTTCGTTGGTGAGATAACCTCGATGCCACCCAGTACTGGGGCGGGAGTTCGGGAGTATCGCCATAACTTGTATAACGGATGCTTTTCGAAGGTTGAGGTAGATGGTTTCCGAAGTTTTTCTCGGTTATGTGTTGAAGGATGGATACAGCTGGATGTAGGATTTGCTAGATTTGGGTGAGATATTATGCTTCCCCTGTATCCCCAACACCTGATTGCATAACCGGAAAGGTTCGGGAGTTTCATAGGTGGGAATTCTTGTAGCTCTAGTTCTTCTTCCACGGATATTGGTTTGAGATTGGGATTTCTTACCGATTATTCGTTCTTGATCCGTACCTTGTTGATTTATTTCTCTACCTAAATTCTACGTGACTTCTCAATTTATGGATATGTGACCATTTCAAGAGGAATGCATTCGTTCATTTTGTTCGGATGTGAAGACTATATCTTGCAATTTTCATTCCGTTGGATTCAGCTTCAATATTTGTCTATCAATGTGCTAATGGATGTCAACCTCTTCAGGATGGCTCCTCCAACGCGCACGACTCCGAATCCTGAACCGCCACCACCTCCTCCTCCTTCGGAGGCATGGCAAGCTGTGACGGCCGCAACCAATGCAAACACACAGTTGATCATGCAAATTCTTCAAGAGCGCAATCAAGGCAATCAAGGGAATCAAGGCAACAATCAGAATCACTCTGCTACACTCAACCAGTTCCTTGCTAATGGGCCAAAGACTTTCAGCAATTGTGTTGAGGCAACTGATGCTGACGATTGGCTCGTGGATCTGTGCAAGCATTTCGAGTGCAGTAACGTCAGGCCTGAGGACTTTGTCAAGTTCGCTTCCTTCCAACTCAAAGATCAAGCTGCAGAATGGTTCCAGCAGTACAAGGATTCCAGAGGTGGATGTGTGATTACCTGGGATGAATTCCGTCAAGATTTCAGAGCTCATCATATCCCTCAGAGCGTGGTTGAAAGCAAGCGTGAGGAATTCCGCAACCTGAAGCAAGGCTCTTTGTCTGTCTATGACTACAACAAGTTGTTCCAGAAGCTCGCCCGCTTTGCCAAGCAGGACGTCCCTGATGAGAAGAGCATGATATACCAGTTCAGGGGTGGTCTCAGAGAAGAAATTCAGCTAGCTCTTGTTCTCTTTGAGCCCTTGAGGTACAATGAGTTCTACAACATGTCATTGAAGCAAGAGGCCGCTCAACTGAGGTGTGATGCTTCCAAGAAGCGAGTCAGAGATGCTACTCCTTATTCCTCTACTCAAGTGGCCAAGCAGCAGAAGTATTGGCTTCCTCCTCCTCCGTTTTGTCAGCCGTATCAGCAGAAGAGCAAAGGTGGAAGTGGTTCTTCCCACCCACCCAACCCTGGCTTTCAGAACAAGACTTCGTCTCAAGCTCCAAGATCGAGTGCTCCGTACCATCGTCCACTTTCAGAGGTCATGTGCAACAAGTGCCAACAGAAGGGTCACTATGCCAACAAGTGTTTCAACCAGAGGCGTCTTCCTCCTCCTCCTCCTGTCAGATCGGCAAGTACAGCTGTGGTCAAGCATAACCCCAAGCACGCCAAGGTCAACTTGATGAACGCAGCTCAGGCAGAGGATTCGTCAGATGTCATCATGGGTAACCTTCCTGTTAACGATATTCCTGCGAAAGTTCTTTTTGACACTGGTGCATCGCATTGCTTCATTTCCAAACCTTTTGCATCAAAGTATGAGTGCGATTATCAGTATCTGCAAAATTCCTTGCAAATTGTGTCACCGGGCAAGCATATGACAGCTAACACCTGCGTCCCGGAGGTTACTATCACCTTGGGCGACTACAAGTTCCTTTCTTCCCCAATTGTTCTTGGTAACTCGGATATTGATCTTATTCTCGGGATGGATTGGCTTTCTAAGCACAAGGCTCAGCTTGATTGTGCAGCCAGGCAGATTCAATTGACTCATTCGTCTAAGGATTTAATTGTCTTTGCCACTCGGTATAATACAATCCGTCTGTTTTCTCTCAATGAGAAGGGTGAACTGGATGCTATCTCGCAAATTTCAGTCGTTTGCGAATATCAAGACGTCTTTCTAGAAGAGCTTCCAGGAATGCCTCCGCACCGACCAGTTGAATTCGTTATTGATCTTGAGCCTGGTACGGAACCTGTGTGCAAGCGTCCTTACAAGCTCGGACCTGAAGAGTTGAAGGAGCTGAAGAAGCAACTCGATATTCAAGAGAGAATGGGTCTCATCCGGCCTAGTTCTTCTCCATGGGGTTGTGGTGTTCTTTTTGTGAAGAAGAAGGATGGAACGGACCGACTTTGTGTTGATTACCGTCCATTGAACAAGAAGACCATCAAGAACAAATACCCACTTCCCAACATCAATGAGCTGTTCGAACAACTCAAAGGTGCCCAAGTATTCTCCAAGCTTGATCTCCGTGTGGGTTATCATCAGATTCGAATCCGTGAGCAAGATATTCCCAAGACGGCCTTCAGGACAAGCTATGGTTCATATGAATACACTGTCATGTCTTTTGGCCTCGTCAACGCTCCTCCGACATTCTCTCGCATGATGAATTTCATCTTCAACGCCTACACCAATGACTTCATTTTGGTCTATCTCGACGACATTCTGGTTTTCTCGAAGAACAAGGAAGATCATGCCAAGCACCTGCGTTTGGTACTCGATAAGTTGAGGGAACACCAGTTCTTCGCCAAGTTCTCCAAGTGTGAATTTTGGCTCGATGAGGTTCTTTATCTTGGTCATATCATCTCTGCCAAGGGCATTGCCGTGAATCCTGAGAATGTGTCTGCAATTGTGAATTGGGAACCTCCTCAGAACGTGAAGCAACTCCGCAGCTTCCTCGGTCTTGCAAGCTACTGTCGAAGATTCATTGAAAACTTTTCTAAGATCGCGAAGCCTCTCTCAAATCTTCTCCAAAAGCACGTCAAGTACGTTTGGTGTCCGGAGTGTGACATTGCTTTCAACACTTTGAAAGAGAAATTGATCACTGCTCCAGTTCTGACTCCGCCTGATGAATCCAAGCCGTACGAGGTCTTTTGTGATGCCTCTCTCCAAGGTCTTGGCGTAGTGTTGATGCAAGAGAAGAAAGTTGTTGCTTATACCTCTCGCCAGTTGAAGCCCAATGAGAAGAACTACCCCACTCATGATCTCGAGTTGGCGGCAGTTGTGCATGCTCTTTTGACTTGGAGACATCTCTTATTGGGAAGAAAAGTGGACATTTTCACTGATCACAAGAGTCTCAAGTACATCTTCACTCAGCCTAATCTCAACCTCAGGCAAACTCGATGGGTCGAAATGATTCAAGAGTATAATACGAGTATCGAGTATACTCCAGGCAAGGCCAATGTGATTGCTGACGCATTGAGCAGGAAGGCTTATTGCAACAGTCTGATTCTCAAGCCTTATCAACCCGAGCTTTGTGAAGCTTTCCGCAAACTTAATCTACAAGTTGTTCCTCAAGGTTTCCTCGCCAACCTACAAGTCTCTCCTACCTTGGAAGACCAGATTCGCCAAGCCCAGCTTCTTGATGCTATGGTGAAAAAGGTGAAGATTGGGATTGCCAAGAGTCAACCCAAGTACAAGTGCTACCGCCTTGATGACAAGGATAATCTCTTCATCGAGGATCATATTGTTGTACCCAAAGGTGAACTTCGTAAAGTGATCATGAACGAGGCTCACAATTCTCTCCTCTCCATCCACCCTGGGAGCATGAAGATGTATCAGGACCTCAAGCAGGCTTATTGGTGGACTCGAATGAAGCGCGAGATTTCTCAATTCGTGAATGAATGTGATGTCTGCAGAAGAGTGAAGGCAGAACACCAAAGGCCAGCTGGTCTCCTCCAACCTCTTGCCATTCCAGAATGGAAGTTTGACCACATTGAGATGGACTTCGTGACTGGGTTTCCAAAGTCCAAGCGTGGCAATGATGCTATATTCGTTGTCATCGACAAACTCACCAAAGTGGCTCACTTTCTGCCTATCAAAGAGTCAATCACCGCAGCTCAATTGGCGGAGCTCTATACCTCTCGAATTGTCTCTCTGCACGGTATTCCACAAGTGATCTCTTCAGACCGTGGCAGCATCTTTACCTCCAAGTTTTGGGATTCTTTTCAGAAGGCCATGGGCACCAACATCTGCTTCAGCACAACTTTCCATCCTCAAACTAGCGGTCAAGTCGAGCGTGTCAACCAGATTCTTGAAGATATGCTCAGGGCTTGTGTGATCTCCTTGGGCATGAAGTGGGAGGATTGTCTTCCTTATGCTGAATTCTCCTACAACAACAGTTTTCAAGCAAGTTCGGGCAAGGCCCCATTTGAAATTCTGTATGGCAGGAAGTGCCATACCCCTCTCAACTGGTCTAAAACCGGTGAACGCCAACTTTTGGGTAATGACTTAATCACAGAGGCAGAGGAAATGTGCAAAGTCATTCGAGATAACCTCAAAGCAGCCCAATCCCGCCAGAAGAGCTACTATGATAGTAAGCACCGTGATTTGGCTTTCGAGATCGGAGATCATGTTTACCTCCGCGTCTCCCCTATGAAAGGTACTCGTCGCTTCGGTATCAAAGGGAAGCTTGCCCCTAGATACGTGGGACCTTTCAAGATTATCAGCAAGAGAGGCGACCTCGCCTATCAACTCGAGCTTCCTTCAAACTTTGCAAATGTTCATGATGTGTTCCATGTCTCGTAGCTTCAAAAGTGCTTCAAGACTCCTGACCGCACCGTCAACTTCGAGAACATTGAGCTCCAAGAAGATCTCTCCTATCGTGAGCACCCAGTTGCTATTCTTGAAGAGACTAAACGCAAGACCCGCAACAAGTCAATCAAATTCCTCAAAGTCAAGTGGTCACACCATTCCGACCGTGAAGCTACCTGGGAACGCGAGGATCACCTCCGTTCTGAGTACCCGGCGTTCTTTCAGTCCTAGATCTCGGGATGAGATCCTTTCGTAGTGGTGGAGTGTTGTAACACCCCGGATATGACTTTCCCAATTTGTACTCCAACTCTTGACGTTTCCGGCGTTAAGTTATTTTATTTTCTCGGGTTCGGGTCTTTATCTCCGTGTGTTGTTATAATTGTCATGCATCTCATATCATGTCATCATGTGCATTGCATTTGCATACGTGTTCATCTCTTGCATCCGAGCATTTTCCCCGTTGTCCGTTTTGCATTACGGCGCTTCGTTCTCCTCCGGTGGTCATTTCTACCATTCTTTCATGTGTGGGGATTAAACATTTCCGGATTGGACCAAGACTTGCCAAGCGGCCTTGGTTTACTACCGGTAGACCGCCTGTCAAGTTTCGTACCATTTGGACTTTGTTTGATACTCCAACGGTTAACCGAGGGACCGAGAAGGCATCATGTGTGTTGCAGCCCAACACCCCTCCAAGTTGGCCCAAAACCCACCAAAACCTTCTCCATCATCTAGAGCGTTTGATCACAATCGCGTGGCCGAAAACCGCACCTCATTTGGACTCTCCTAGCTCCGTCTATGCCTATTTATAGCCCCCCTCCGAAATCCATGGGTCCTTCTTCCCCAAACCCCAGATCTATCTCCACCCGCCGCCGCCGGACAAAACTCGCAGACCGGAAAAGTCCGTCCTCCCTGCGCCGCCGCCACGTGTCGGCTCCTGAGTGGCCGAGCCGCCACGCCCCACTTTGCCGCCGCCGCGCGGGCCCACCAGGCCCGCAACCGGCCCTCCCCGTCGCTCGATCCGGG
>NC_057806.1:339378391-339387948 GCF_018294505.1 Triticum aestivum
CTCCACCGCGGGCGCCGCCCGCCGCGCGCCTCGCCTACCTCGTCGCCGGTGGCCGCCACCCCCGCCAGTGCCGCCCTCCGCTGCCGCCTCGCCGCCCCTGTCCTTCTGGCGAACCACGAGCAACTCCGGCGCTACAGGACTTCTGGCCGTCCTTGGGCCGCGTGCACGCCTGATCGGATCTTAGATCCGGATTCAAAAAACCCTAGGGGTTGACCTTTTTCTCTAAGTCCCAGAATTATTTGCTTATGTTCATAGCATCGTAACTTTGCATCCGTAACTCCGTTTTTGGCATATAGCATATCGAAATGTTCGCCTCGGAGAGCACATCATTTCATTCCATGGCATCATTTTCATTTGAGTTCATCTTGATGCCCGAAATGCTGTTAGAAGAGTGCTACTTGAGATAATTGTCAGATCTGCTACTCCATTTAGATATTTGTCATTTTTGCCATGATTATTGTGTGCATGATATGCCCATGAGCTCTACATATGTTTTGTTAAGGGTTTTGTCATCTTTCCAGAGGTGCAACCCATGTATTTTTGTGATGTGTGTGGTGACTAGCACAAGCTTGTAAACTGAGGCACTTGGTAATGCTGATTTCAGTGACTTAGCAATTCCACTAAGTCCTTGAGCTGTTTATCTCATGTTGTCATATGTTCAAGTTGTTTCCTAATGATCCGTGCCTCTTTTGAGGATAATCAGTAAGGATGTTTTGTTAATCTTGTAGTGCTATATCCATCCATGTCTTTGTTTGCATTTATGGAGCATCCTAGATTGAGTCAATCGAGCTCTACTTTTGCTACTTCGTGAATCTGGGCAGATTGTCTACTAGTTAGCGATTTTGCCGATGATGTTGTAGTTGATCCGTGCATGCTATGCTATTGTTCTTGCCATGTCTAGCTTGCATTTTATGTATTTTTGATGGATGTATGCTTAGTTGGTCATGACTTGCACCGTAGTGAGTGCATCGAGCTCGTAAACATGCCTACTTGATATCTGTTTCAGCATGCTCCAGTTTTCTCTAAGTCTGAGAACTGATTATGTTTTTGCCATGTTCACATGCTTGCAATTGTATTTTGCGATCCCTTTTGGCTCAAGGTCACTAAGAGACTTTTGTTAAGATCTTTGAGTAGCTGCATGCCATGTTTTACTTTGCCATGTTCAGGTCCTGTAGCTTGTTGTTTTGTTGCTCCGAAGAGTGCTATCTGATCTGAAGATTCCAGACAAGTGTTAATTTCACTAAGTCTGAAATCTGTTTACCATATGCATTTTTGCCATGCTTGTTTGAACCTGTTAATGGATGAATTGGCCATAGCTCAGTGCTAGACTTTTGTTAAGCATCTTGAATACATCCCTGCCATGTATTTTGTTGCCATGTTTGGGTGCTGTATCATGTTCATCCCATTGCATTTAGATGGCTACTTGCTGTAAATCGCAGACCGGTGTCATATTTGAATCGCTTGCCATTTCCAAACCGTAACTCCGATTCCGGTGTTCTTTATATCGTTTTCAAGCGATTTCATCTCATATTTCCAGTGGCACACATGGTTTCCCTAGTTGAGGCCAGGTTCATGCATCCCTTGTCAAATCTTGCATATGCATCCCGCATCGCATCCCGCATAGCATACCATGTTTGCATCATATTGTTTGATCCTTGCACGTGGTTGATTGTGTCCTTGTTGCTTGTTTGTTTTGTTTGGGTAGAGCCGGGAGACGAGTTTGCTAACGAGGAGCCTGTTGAGTTTGCTTTCGAGGATCCAGTCACCTCTGACAACTTTGCAGGCAAGATGATCATACCCTCGAAATCACTACTATCTTTGCTATGCTAGATTGCTTGCTCTTTTGCTACGTCAATGCTACGATGCCTAGCACTTGCTTTCAAGCCTCCCAAATTGCCATGTCAAACCTCTAACCCACCATGTCCTAGCAAACCCTTGTTTGGCTATGTTACCGCTTTGCTCAGCCCCTCTTATAGCGTTGCTAGTTGCAGGTGAAGATGGGAGGCCGTTCCTTGTTGGAACATTTATTTACTTGTTGGGATATCATTATATTGCCATGTTATCTTAATGAATCTATATACTTGGTAAAGGGTGGAAGGCTCGGCCTCTCGCCTAGTGTTTTGTTCCACTCTTGCCGCCCTAGTTTCTGTCATATCGATGTTATGTTCCCGGATTTTGCGTTCCTCACGCGGTTGGGTTATAATGGGAACCCCTTGATAGTTCGCCTTGATTAAAGCTTTTCTAGGAATGCCCAACCTTGGTTTTACCATTTGTCACCTAGCCCTTTTTTCCCTTGGGTTTCCGGAGCCCGAGGGTCATCTTATTTAAACCCCCCAGGCCAGTGCTCCTCTGAGTGTTGGTCCAAACTAGAGTCCTGTGCAGCGCCCCCTCGGGGAAACTCAAGGTTTGGTTTTAGTTGTATGGAGCGCTCATCTGAGTGTGCCCTGAGAACGAGATATGTGCAGCTCCTATCAGGATTTGTCGGCACATTCGGGTGGTGTTGCTGGATTAGTTTTAACCTGTCGAAGTGTCTTGAAGAACCAAGGTACCGAGTCTGATCGAAATGTCTCGGGAGGAGTTCTATTCCTTCGTTGACTGTGAGAGCTTGTCATGGGCTAAGTTGGGACTCCCCTGCAGGGATTTGAACTTTTGAAAGCCGTGCCCGCGGTTATGGGCAGATGGGAATTTGTTAATGTCCGGTTGTAGATAACTTGAACCTTAACTTAATTAAAATGAATCAACAGTGTGAGTTACCGTGATGGCCTCTTCTCGGCGGAGTCCGGGAAGTGGACATGGTGTTGGAGTAATGCTTGCGCAGGTTGCTCTCTAGTTTCTCGCTCGCGCTTTGCCTCCTCTCCTCGCTCTCTTTTGCGAACAGGTTAGCCACCATATATGCTAGTCGCTTGCTGCAGCTCCACTCATATTTTACCTTGCCATACCTATTAAGCTTAAATAGTCTTGATCGCGAGGGTGCGAGATTGCTGAGTCCTTGTGGCTCACAGATTACTATTATACCATATGCAGGGCCTGATGATTCCGCTCCAGGTGACGCGCTCGAGCTCAAGTGGGAGTTCGACGAAGACTCTCAACGATACTATGTTTCTTTTCCTGATGATCAGTAGTGGTGCCCAGTTGGGGGTGATTGGGACCGTGTCTCATGTTGGGTTATCTTTTATTTTGGCGCCGTAGTCGGGCCATGAGTGTTTGAATGATGTAATGCTATTTATGTACTTGATTGACGTGGCGAGTGTAAGCCAACTATGTTATCTCCCCTTTTATTACCTATATATTACATGGGATGTTGTGAAGATTGCCTAACTTGCGACATATGCGTTCAATGCGATTATGTCTCTAAGTCGTGCCTCGACACGTGGGAGCTATAGTCGCATCGAGGGTGTTACAAGTTGGTAATCAGAGCCTTCCCCGACCTTAGGAGCCCCATTGCTTGATCGTTTTTAGCGGCCGAGTTGTGTCTGGAAAAATGTTTTGAGTCATTTAGGAATTATATTTCGGAGAGTTTAGGAATTCTTTTTACTTCCCAGTCTCCTCATCGCTCCGGTAAGGCATCTTGACGTAGAGTTTTGACTCTTCTCTTCTCAAATTTCACTAAAAAAAATTTTAGGATCACGCGGGTATCTTGGAGTCGTTCCGATGGTTTTATGATGAGAACATTGTCTTGGTGCCTCCTGTCAGGGGTTTTGTGGAAGTGTCCCGGGGAGTTGAGCTCTGAGGTGTTGTCGTCATAATTTTATCGTTGCAGTTCTGGAATACCTGAGTTTAGTACGCCGACATCGAAAATCTCTTTTATGCAGTTCGTTGGTGAGATAACCTCGACGCCACCTAGTACTGGGGCGGGAGTTCGGGAGTATCGCCATAACTTGTATAACGGATGCTTTTCGAAGGTTGAGGTAGATGGTTTCCGAAGTTTTTCTTGGTTATGTGTTGAAGGATGGATACAGCTGGATGTAGGATTTGCTAGATTTGGGTGAGATATTATGCTTCCCCTGTATCCCCAACACCTGATTGCATAACCGGAAAGGTTCGGGAGTTTCATAGGTGGGAATTCTTGTAGCTCTAGTTCTTCTTCCACGGATATTGGTTTGAGATTTGGATTTCTTACCGATTATTCGTTCTTGATCCGTACCTTGTTGATTTATTTCTCTACCTAAATTCTACGTGACTTCTCAATTTATGGATATGTGACCATTTCAAGAGGAATGCATTCGTTCATTTTGTTCGGATGTGAAGACTATATGTTGCAATTTTCATTCCGTTGGATTCAGCTTCAATATTTGTCTATCAATGTGCTAATGGATGTCAACCTCTTCAGGATGGCTCCTCCAACGCGCACGACTCCGAATCCTGAACCGCCACCACCTCCTCCTCCTCCGGAGGCATGGCAAGCTGTGACGGCCGCAACCAATGCAAACACACAGTTGATCATGCAAATTCTTCAAGAGCGCAATCAAGGCAATCAAGGGAATCAAGGCAACAATCAGAATCACTCTGCTACACTCAACCAGTTCCTTGCTAATGGGCCAAAGACTTTCAGCAATTGTGTTGAGGCAACTAATGCTGACGATTGGCTCGTGGATCTGTGCAAGCATTTCGAGTGCAGTAACGTCAGGCCTGAGGACTTTGTCAAGTTCGCTTCCTTCCAACTCAAAGATCAAGCTGCAGAATGGTTCCAGCAGTACAAGGATTCCAGAGGTGGACGTGTGATTACCTGGGATGAATTCCGTTAAGATTTCAGAGCTCATCATATCCCTTAGAGCGTGGTTGAAAGCAAGCGTGAGGAATTCCGCAACCTGAAGCAAGGCTCTTTGTCTGTCTATGACTACAACAAGTTGTTCCAGAAGCTCGCCCGCTTTGCCAAGCAGGACGTCCCTGATGAGAAGAGCATGATATACCAGTTCAGGGGTGGTCTCAGAGAAGAAATTCAGCTAGCTCTTGTTCTCTTTGAGCCCTTGAGGTACAATGAGTTCTACAACATGTCATTGAAGCAAGAGGCCGCTCAACTGAGGTGTGATGCTTCCAAGAAGTGAGTCAGAGATGCTACTCCTTCTTCCTCTACTCAAGTGGCCAAGCAGCAGAAGTATTGGCTTCCTCCTCCTCCGTTTCGTCAGCCGTATCAGCAGAAGAGCAAAGGTGGAAGTGGTTCTTCCCACCCACCCAACCCTGGCTTTCAGAACAAGACTTCGTCTCAAGCTCCAAGATCGAGTGCTCCGTACCACCGTCCGCTTTCAGAGGTCACGTGCAACAAGTGCCAACAGAAGGGTCACTATGCCAACAAGTGTTTCAACCAGAGGCGTCTTCCTCCTCCTCCTCCTGTCAGATCGGCAAGTACAGCTGTGGTCAAGCATAACCCCAAGCACGCCAAGGTCAACTTGATGAACGCAGCTCAGGCAGAGGATTCGTCAGATGTCATCATGGGTAACCTTCCTGTTAACGATATTCCTGCGAAAGTTCTTTTTGACACTGGTGCATCGCATTGCTTCATTTCCAATCCTTTTGCATCAAAGTATGAGTGCGATTATCAGTATCTGCAAAATTCCTTGCAAATTGTGTCACCGGGCAAGCATATGACAGCTAACACCTGTGTCCCGGAGGTTACTATCACCTTGGGCGACTACAAGTTCCTTTCTTCCCCAATTGTTCTTGGTAACTCGGATATTGATCTTATTCTCGGGATGGATTGGCTTTCTAAGCACAAGGCTCAGCTTGATTGTGCAGCCAGGCAGATTCAATTGACTCATTCGTCTAAGGATGTAATTGTCTTTGCCACTCGGGATAATACAATCCGTCTGTTTTCTCTCAATGAGAAGGGTGAAACGGATGCTATCTCGCAAATTTCAGTCGTTTGCAAATATCAAGACGTCTTTCCAGAAGAGCTTCTAGGAATGCCTCCGCACCGGCCAGTTGAATTCGTTATTGATCTTGAGCCTGGTACGGAACCTGTGTGCAAGCGTCCTTACAAGCTCGGACCTGAAGAGTTGAAGGAGCTGAAGAAGCAACTTGATATTCAAGAGAGAATGGGTCTCATCCGGCCTAGTTCTTCTCCGTGGGGTTGTGGTGTTCTTTTTGTGAAGAAGAAGGATGGAACGGACCGACTTTGTGTTGATTACCGTCCATTGAACAAGAAGACCATCAAGAACAAATACCCACTTCCCAACATCAATGAGCTGTTCGAACAACTCAAAGGTGCCCAAGTATTCTCCAAGCTTGATCTCCGTATGGGTTATCATCAGATTCGAATCCGTGAGCAAGATATTCCCAAGACGGCCTTTAGGACAAGCTATGGTTCATATAAATACACTGTCATGTCTTTTGGCCTCGTCAACGCTCCTCCGACGTTCTCTCGCATGATGAATTTCATCTTCAACGCCTACACCAATGACTTCGTTTTGGTCTATCTCGACGACATTCTGGTTTTCTCGAAGAACAAGGAAGATCATGCCAAGCACTTGCGTTTGGTACTCGATAAGTTGAGGGAACACCAGTTCTTCGCCAAGTTCTCCAAGTGTGAATTTTGGCTCGATGAGGTTCTTTATCTTGGTCATATCATCTCTACCAAGGGCATTGCCGTGAATCCTGAGAAGGTGTCTGCAATTGTGAATTGGGAACCTCCTCAGAACGTGAAGCAACTCCGCAGCTTCCTCGGTCTCGCAAGCTACTATCGAAGATTCGTTGAAAACTTTTCTAAGATCGCGAAGCCTCTCTCAAATCTTCTCCAAAAGCACGTCAAGTACGTTTGGTCTCCGGAGTGTGACATTGCTTTCAACACTTTGAAAGAGAAATTGATCACTGCTCCAGTTCTGACTCCGCCTGATGAATCCAAGCTGTACGAGGTCTTTTGTGCCTCTCTCCAAGGTCTTGGCGTAGTGTTGATGCAAGAGAAGAAAGTTGTTGCTTATACCTCTCGCCAGTTGAAGCCCAATGAGAAGAACTACCCCACTCATGATCTCGAGTTGGCGGCAGTTGTGCATGCTCTTTTGACTTGGAGACATCTCTTATTGGGAAGAAAAGTGGACATTTTCACTGATCACAAGAGTCTCAAGTACATCTTCACTCAGCCTAATCTCAACCTCACGCAAACTCGATGGGTCGAAATGATTCAAGAGTATAATCCGAGTATCGAGTATAATCCAGGAAAGGCCAATGTGATTGCTGACGCATTGAGCAGGAAGGCTTATTGCAACAGTCTGATTCTCAAGCCTTATCAACCCAAGCTTTGTGAAGCTTTCCGCAAACTTAATCTACAAGTTGTTCCTCAAGGTTTCCTCGCCAACCTTCAAGTCTCTCCTACCTTGGAAGACCAGATTTGCCAAGCCCAGCTTCTTGATGCTATGGTGAAAAAGGTGAAGATTGGGATTGCCAAGAGTCAACCCAAGTACAAGTGCTACCGCCTTGATGACAAGGATACTCTCTTCTTCGAGGATCGTATTGTTGTACCCAAAGGTGAACTTCGTAAAGTGATCATGAACGAGGCTCACAATTCTCTCCTCTCCATCCACCCTGGGAGCACGAAGATGTATCAGGACCTCAAGCAGGCTTATTGGTGGACTCGAATGAAGCGCGAGATTGCTCAATTCGTGAATGAATGTGATGTCTGTAGAAGAGTGAAGGTAGAACACCAAAGGCCAGCTGGTCTCCTCCAACCTCTTGCCATTCCAGAATGGAAGTTTGACCACATTGAGATGGACTTCGTGACTGGGTTTCCAAAGTCCAAGCGTGGCAATGATGCTATATTCGTTGTCATCGACAAACTCACCAAAGTGGCTCACTTTCTGCCTATCAAAGAGTCAATCACCGCAGCTCAATTGGCGGAGCTCTATACCTCTCGAATGGTCTCTCTGCATGGTATTCCACAAGTGATCTCTTCAGACCGTGGCAGCATCTTTACCTCCAAGTTTTGGGATTCTTTTCAGAAGGCCATGGGCACCAACATCCGCTTCAGCACAGCTTTCCATCCTCAAACTAGCGGTCAAGTCGAGCGTGTCAACCAGATTCTTGAAGATATGCTCAGGGCTTGTGTGATCTCCTTCGGCATGAAGTGGGAGGATTGTCTTCCTTATGCTGAATTCTCCTACAACAACAGTTTTCAAGCAATTTCGGGCAAGGCCCCATTTGAAATTCTGTATGGCAGGAAGTGCCATACCCCTGTCAACTGGTCTAAAACCGGTGAACGTCAGCTTTTGGGTAATGACTTAATCACAGAGGCATAGGAAATGTGCAAAGTCATTCGAGATAACCTCAAAGCAGCCCAATCCTGCCAGAAGAGCTACTATGATAGTAAGCACCGTGATTTGGCTTTCGAGATCGGAGATCATGTTTACCTCCGTGTCTTCCCTATGAAAGGTACTCGTCGCTTCGGTATCAAAGGGAAGCTTGCCCCTAGATACGTGGGACCTTTCAAGATTGTCAGCAACAGAGGCGACCTCGCCTATCAACTCGAGCTTCCTTCAAACTTTGCAAATGTTCATGATGTGTTCCATGTCTCGCAGCTTCGAAAGTGCTTCAAGACTCCTGACTGCACCATCAACTTCGAGAACATTGAGCTCCAAGAAGATCTCTCGTATCGTGAGCACCCAGTTGCTATTCTTGAAGAGACTAAACGCAAGACCCGCAACAAGTCAATCAAATTCCTCAAAGTCAAGTGGTCACACCATTCCGACCGTGAAGCTACCTGGGAACGCGAGGATCACCTCCGTTCTGAGTACCCGGCGTTCTTTCAGTCCTAGATCTCGGGACGAGATCCTTTCGTAGTGGTGGAGTGTTGTAACACCCCGGATATGACTTTCCCAATTTGTACTCCAACTCTTGCCGTTTCCGGCGTTAAATTATTTTATTTTCTCGGGTTCGGGTCTTTATCTCCGTGTGTTGTTATCATTGTCATGCATCTCATATCATGTTATCATGTGCATTGCATTTGCATACGTGTTCATCTCTTGCATCCGAGCATTTTCCCCGTTGTCCGTTTTGCATTCCGGCGCTTCGTTCTCCTCCGGTGGTCATTTCTACCATTCTTTCGTGTGTGGCGATTAAACATTTCCGGATTGGACCGAGACTTGCCAAGCGGCCTTGGTTTACTACTGGTAGACCGCCTGTCAAGTTTCGTACCATTTGGACTTCGTTTGATACTCCAACGGTTAACTGAGGGACCGAGAAGGCATCGTGTGTGTTGCAGCCCAACACCCCTCCAAGTTGGCCCAAAACCCACCAAAACCTTCTCCATCATCTAGAGCGTTCGATCACGATCGCGTGGCCGAAAACCGCACCTCATTTGGACTCTCCTAGCTCCCTCTATGCCTATTTATAGCCCCCCTCCGAAATCCATGGGTCCTTCTTCCCCAAACCCTAGATCTATCTCCACCCGCCGCCGCTGGAAAAAACTCGCAGACCGGACATGTCCGTCCTTCCCGCGCCGCCGCCACGTGTCGGCTCCTGAGTGGCCGAGCCGCCACGCCCCACTTCGCCACCGCCGCGCGGGCCCGCCAGGCCCGCAACCGGCCCTCCCCGTCTCCCGATCCGGGCCGCCTTCCTCCTGCCGTTCGCCG
>NC_057806.1:339688444-339892676 GCF_018294505.1 Triticum aestivum
TTGCGGTGGTGGAAAAGTGGTTTCGTGGCTCCCTGTGATCGATCTAGGTTATAAGAGTATATATAGGCGAAAGAAGTACGTCGGTGGATCTACGTGGGGCCCATGAGGGTGGGGGCGCGCCTACCCCCTCTGGGCGCGCCCTCCTGCCTCGTGGCCGCCTCGCGGAGTTCCAAACTTCCACTCCAAGTCTCCTGGTTTGCTTTCGGTCCAAGAAAGATCATCGCGAAGGTTTCATTCCATTTGGACTCCATTTAGTATTCCTTTTCTGCGAAACTCTAAAATAGGCAAAAAAACAGAAACTGGCACTGGGCCTCCGGTTAATAGGTTAGTCCCAAAAATAATATAGAAGAGCATATTAAATCCCATTAAACATCCAAAATAGATAATATAATAGCATGGAACAATAAAAAATTATAGATACGTTGGAGACGTATCAAGCATCCCCAAGCTTAATTCCTGCTCGCCCTCGAGTAGCTAAATGATAAAAACAGAATTTTTGATATGGAATGCTACCTAACATATTTATCATTGTAATTTTCTTTATTGTGGCATGAATGTTCAGATCCAAAAGATTCAAGACAAAAGTTTAATATTGACATAAAAATAATAATACTTCGAGCATACTAACAAAGTAATCATGTCTTCTCAAAATAACATGGCCAAAGAAAGCTATACCTACAAAATCATATAGTCTGGCTATGCTCTATCTTCATCACACAAAAAATTTAAATCATGCACAACCCCGTTGACAAGCCAAGCAATCATTTCATACTTTTGATGTTCTCAAACTTTTTCAATCTTCACGTAATACATGAGCGTGAGCCATGGACATGGCACTATAGGTGGAATAGAATGGTGGTTATGGAGAAGACAAAAAGGATAGTCTCACATCAACTAGGCGTATTAACGGGCTATGGAGATGCCCATCAATAGATATCAATGTGAGTGAATAGGGATTGCCATGCAACGGATGCACTAGAGCTATAAGTGTATGAAAGCTCAAAAAGAAACTAAGTGGGTGAGGGAGTCCTGGATTAGGGGGTGTTCGGATGGCCGGACTATACCTTCAGCCGGACTCCTGGACTATGAAGATACAAGATTGAAGACTTTGTCCCGTGTCCGGGAGGGACTTTCCTTGGCGTGGAAGGCAAGCTTGGCGATACGGATATGTGGATCTCCTACCATTGTAACCGACTTGGTGTAACCCTAACACTCTCCGGTGTCTATATAAACCGGAGGGTTTTAGTCCGTAGAACAACAATCATACCATAGGCTAGCTTCTAGGGTTTAGCCGCTCTGATCTCGTGGTAGATCTACTCTTGTACTACCCATATCATCAATATTAATCAAGCAGGATGTAGGGTTTTACCTCCATCAAGAGGGCCCGAACCTGGGTAAAACTTCGTGTCCCTTTCCTCCTGTTACCATCCGGCCTAGATGCATAGTTCGGGACCCCCTACCTGAGATCCGCCGGTTTTGACACCGACAGTGGTGCTTTCATTGAGAGTTCCTCTATGTCGTCGCCGTCAGGCTTGATGGCTCCTACTCTCATCGATAGGGATGTGGTCCAGGGTGAAACTTGTCTCCCTGGACAGATCTCTGTCTTCGGCGGCTTTGCACTGCGGGCTAATTTGCTTGGCCATCTGGAGCAGATCGAAAGCTATGCCCCTGGCCGTCAGGTCAGGTTTGAAAGTTTAAACTACACGGCTGACATCCGCAGGGACTTGATCTTCGACGGAGTCGAGCCACTGCCGAGCGCGCCGCACTTCACAACGGGCATGATCTAACTCTGCCGCCGAACAGTGCCCTGGAGGCCGCACCCGCATCGGCTTCGCCCCTTAATTCGGAGCCAACTGTGCCGATCGAGGATGGGTGGTTGGACGCTGCCTCGGGGGCTGCGATCCCAACGACGATCAAGCCGAACACCAGCCCCGCACTCCGTGAGACTCATGACTCCAAGGAGCCAGACTCTTCCCCGGAGTCCGAACCTTCCGCGCCCCTGCCGATCGAATCCGATTGGGCGCCGATCATGGAGTTTACCACCGCAGACATCTTTCAGCACTCGCCCTTCAGTGATATTATGAAATCACTAAAGTCTTTCTCTTTGTCAAGAGAGCCCTGCCCGGATCATGGCCAGCAGGATTGGGATGCGGAAGACGAAGAAATTCGACGCCCACCCACCACCCACTTTGTAGCCACTATCGACGATTTAACCGACATGCTCGACTTCGACTCTGAAAACATCGACGGTATGGACGACGATGTGGGAGGCGAAGAAGAACCACCGCCCACAGGGCGCTGGACGCCCACCTCATCATATGACGTATACATGGTGGACGCACCAAAAGATGACGACGAGGAACGAAAGGACGCACCGAAGGCTTGTTCCCTCGAGAAGCAGTCAAAGCGGCGACGCAAGCGCCGCCCCAAATCCCGCCTCGACAGAAATAACGATCACACAGACCCAGCGCTGGAGCAGGGTGAACCGCTGCCAGACAACGACAATCCGGATAATCAAACCGAACAAACAAATTCTATCAAGGATAATAGTCCAGACGACATAACGCCGGACAGGCACCCGGAGCAGCAGAATGCCCGTAAAAGGCTTGTTGCCACTGCGAGGAGTCTTAAAAAGCAGAAGCAAAGGCTCAAGGCTGCGCAAGACACACTCCAAATCAGATGGAGTAAAATACTCAACACAACAGCGAGGTACGACGACAATCGCCCCTCCAAGAGCTACCCAAAGCGGAAGCTGCTACCTGAATTCGATGAGGAGGCCTCAGACCCCCCACAACCAAATATCAAAGCAGCCACCTGGCCGGATAGACGACCCCTCTACCAACATAGAGCGGCATACAACGCCACTCACAATACAACATGCGACCCATGCGAGGGCTCGCACCCAAAGGACGGCGCAACAAGATCCATCTATGGACCACACAAGCGCACCCCACCATACAATGCAACACAACAAACATCCGAACAACACGGTACACCCAGCTACAGGGGTGCCGCACACCCCCTATGTTTCACCGATGAGGTGCTGGACCATGAATTTCCAGAAGGATTCAAACCCGTAAACATAGAGACATATGACGGAACAACAGACCCTGGGGTCTGGATTGAGGACTACATCCTTCATATCCATATGGCTCGAGGAGATGATCTCCACGCCATCAAGTACTTACCCCTCAAGCTTAAAGGGCCGGCTCGTCACTGGCTTAAAGGCCTCCCCGAAAGCTCCATTGGAAGTTGGGAAGAGCTCGAGGACGCCTTTCGGGCAAATTTTCAAGGGACTTATGTCTGACCTCCGGATGCGGACGATTTGAGTCATATAACTCAACAGCACGGAGAGTCAACCCAAAAGCCTTGGAATAGGTTTCTTACTAAAAAGAACCAGATTGTCGATTGTCTGGACGCCGAAGCCTTGGCAGCTTTTAAGCATAGTGTCTGTGACGAATGGCTCGCCAGACATCTCGGCCAAAATAAGCCGAGAACGATGGCCGCATTAACAAGCCTCATGACCCGCTTTTGCGCGGGTGAGGATAGCTGGCTAGCCAGATGCAGCACCAGCGACCCCAGTACATTTGAAGTTAGAGATGGAAATGGGAAATCACAGCGCAACAGCAATAACAAACGCCGGAATAAAGAAGACAACACGAAGGGCACGGCAGTAAACGCCGGATTCAAAAGCTCTCGGCCAGGTCAGCAAAAGCCGCCCTCTAAAGGCACCAGGGATGAACTGTCCAGCCTCAACAAAATTCTAGACCAAGTATCTCAGATCCATAGTACCCCTGGTAAACCTGCTAATCATACCCACAGAAAATGTTGGGTCTTCAAGCACTCCGGCAAGCTCAACGTCGTACACAAGGGGGAGGATACACCAAGTGAAGACGAGGACGAGCCTCCCAAGCAAGACACCGGGGAACAAAAGAAATTTCCACCAGAAGTCAAAACAGTAAACGTGTTACACGTGATCAAGGGAAAAAACAACACACACTCCCAGGAAAATATACCCAAGTGCCTGTCACCACGAAGTCCTGCCACTGGTCGTCTCAACCGATCACTTTCGACCATCGCGATTACTCAGCAAGTATCCGAAGCGCAGGATGGGCTACCCTGGTATTAGACCCAGTAATTGGCGGATATCACTTCACACGAGTCTTGATGGACGGTGGCAGCAATCTAAACCTAATATATCAGGATACAATCCGCGGGATGGGGTTAGACCCAACTTCCGTCGCGAGCATTTAACCTTCCACATTGCTCCATTCCAAAGTGGCTATCAAGCACTGCTCGGACGCGAAGCTTTCGCTCGCTTTAATGCAATACCATACTACGCCTCCCTCACACTCAAGATGCCCGGTCCACGTGGCATCATTTTAGTGAACGGAAATATCAAGCGATCTCTGCGTGCCGAAGAGAGTGCGGCTGCCTTGGCAGCCGCACACTAAAGGCGCCCGGACCAGCGAAAGCATCCAATAGGTTGTCAAGACCTCAGACACAACTAATCAAGTCCGCGCCGCTATTTATACTGAATATATGGTCACACCCCTATTTGTCAATACAATGGGCTCAACGTGCGCAGACAAGTGGCAATTTTTTCTCATCTTGAATTATACATGGTTTCTTTAAAAACTATCTTTTTGCACGACAACTTTTTCACCTAAATTACTCTCTTTTACAGACGGTCATCGTGCTACACCCGTCCAGGATACGGCACAACGGAGACACAGGCGCAGACGTGCAGCAGGGACCCGCTCCAAGGATTCTTTTTAGATTAAGTCCCTACGTAAACCTTTTTTACTGTCTCTTGTTGATACATATCCACCGTTGAGAAGGATGCTGACGTCTTGGCATGTGGCCACGCCAGAACAATGCATGTACCTGGACACAAGGGGCTTCTTACAAAGGCCATTATTTAGGCCCGGTTTATACCACAAAGACCAAATACCTTAGGTAGTGTTCGGCGTCGTGAGTTTGGCCCTATATGCATCAGCTCCGAATCATTGTCTTTGGTCAAATGTTGGGTTTGCCCGGCTCCAGTGTTTTCGTGCCTTATGTTCCGCTTTATCGGCTAAGGTAGCACCAGGAGAACTACTGCGATTGTGCCCTGGTTCATCCGGACGAGCACCTCAGTAGAGAAAGCCGAAAACTGACTGTCATGATATAGCATGGGACTGGTCAACCACTCGATGACATGTTGGAATGTTAGAATTCCTCCGCCTTAACGAAGGGCCGTTTTTCGGCCAGTCATGTACGCACCCAGGGATCGGGAGAGTGCGGAGCCACCAGGGGCTATCTAGTAGCCCCACTGTCAAACTCCTATGGCTAAGTGAAAGTGCTAAAGCATTATAGTCTGGTTGCCTCGCTCGCTCCGCTATCACCTCCTTAATAGGACCAAGACGTTGGGTTAAGTGTGAACGCGTGTTTTTTGCGAGCACCTCCGCATTATATGCGTGGGGGTTGAAGCCGACGGCTGCAATCTTTCAGGTTATACGCATGTATACAGAAATGGCCGCCCAGGAGGCATCATATTACTTTCAGGCAAAAGTATAAAAATAGCCTTATAAAAATTTATAAAAGAATTTCGCTTACAATGAGATTACATATCACTCAAACATAATATTTTTTGAGAACTTGGTCTCTATCAAACGAGCACCCTCAAGAACTTCTTCAAAGTAGTGCTTAGCAGCCATTCGGCCTATGGTTGAATCCCGCGCTGCAATAGTGGTAGCATCCATCTCCGCCCAGTATGTTTTAGCACGGGCAAAGGCCATCCGTGAGCCCTCTATGCACACCGACCTCTTCATCGCATTAATGCGCGGCACCACGTCAAGGAACCGGTGCACCAAGCTGAAATAGCTGTTCGGTTTTGGCCTTTCCGGCCATAGCTGATCCACAACAGACCTCATGGCGAGTCCGGACAACCTATTCAGTTCGGCCCATTCGGCTAATTGGTCAGTCAATGAAAGTGGATGCTCGGGAGAATAGAATTGTGTCCAAACAGCTGGTCCACTTCACGGTCCGTCTGACCCTGGAAGTACTTGGCCGCATCGGCAGCGCTCGCCGCCAAATCCATATACACATCCTCCGAACTCCACAGCCGATCCAGAGGGGCATACCGTGGATCTCCGAACTTCCTCCGCAACATAAAGGATTTCCCAGCTACAATATCCCCGGCTTCCCACAGCTCCTCCGTCTTTGCCCTCATAGTAGAGCGGATGTCTTTTCTCGTCGCAGCAGCCTTCTCAAGGTCTGATGCCTTCGCTAGGTTTTCCTTTTCAAGAACCCGGCAACGGTCGGCGGTGGCTTTTAATTCTATGGCCATCTTGGCCATCTTATCTCGGCTCTCACCATGCGCGGCCATCTCGGCTTTCAACTCTTCGGTCGCCTTCAAAGCAGCCGCATTACCAAACCTCGCTTGTTCCTTGGCTCGGGCAAGTTCTGCCCGCAAGGCTTCAACAGTGGCAACTCCATCTGCAGTCACAACATATTAAAGATACTGGCATCATGCTGCTCTTACTATGTGGCATTTACCAGATAATGACACTTACCCTGTGCCTCGTCAAGCCTTTTGTTAACAAGCTCGATGTCGGTGTCTGCCGCATCCAACTGCCGTTTTAAATGGGCAAAATCGCTAGTCCGGCTAGCCACCGGAGTTTCCATCACCTGCACATAGAGGCAGTATGGTTATTACCTGGGAATATGATCCTCTGTTCGTCGTCGTTTCCGACGACAACCAGAGTCTCAGGGGCTACTATCTACACAGGGCGCACCTAGCATGTGCAGGACTATCATACATTATTTTACGTACCTCAAAGCCTGTCAGTAAACTCATAAAAGCTTCATGCAATCCGCTTTTGGCGGAAGAGATTCTCTCCATCACCGTATTCATCAGCATACGGTGTTCATCTGCGATGGCCGCTCGCCCCACCAACTCCCATCGGGAGCTGGACACTAGGAGCTGAACATCCGATCGCACACTAGACGGTGTCGGACTCTTTTGTCTGCTCTCTTCGGGAGCTGGACACTGGGAGCTTCGGGGGTCAATGGGATTATCTTCTGGCCTCACCGGACTTGGAGAGGCCCTCCGCGACGACACTTCGGGGTCGCCCGCTTTCGAAGCGGAGGAGTCCGGAGGAGGTGTTTCGCTCTCCATCATCTCTGGAAGAAGATCCCCCGAAGACGAGCTCATTTGAGAGGGGCTAAGGCCCGAACTGCAAAGATATATGCGGTGGTTATTTTCTCAGAAGAAAAAGATGGCATACCTATACTATTAAAGTATTTCGGGTCACTTACGACTCGCGGGAGAATTGATCCCCCCGCGGACTTTGTGCGGCAAAAGCACCCCCCAAGGTAGGACCCTCTGTGGGAGACTTCTTCTCCTGTTTGGAAGCTTCGGCTTCCGAATCCCCGGGCGCAGTCCTTTTCCTCCTCCGGTCGTCTTCCTTCATGGAGACGCTCGCTCCCTCGGTTAGAATGGGCAGCGTTGGGGGCCCGTGTCCGCCCATATTATCCTCCCCAGTATCTTCCTTCAAGGGCTCCGGGTAAGGTCCGACCTGGAGCATCTTTTCCAATACCGGATTGTCCAAACCCTCAGGGAGGGGGGCCAAACACCGAATCAACTTCGCCTTTGTTAGCCAGTCCTGGTTAAAAAGCAAACTCTCAAAAATAACTTCGTAACAAATGAGAGATAGTATGTTCGGCCGGAAGATTCCTTACCTGTTCGGCGGCGCGGTTACTGCTCAGGCCCACGTCCTCGGTGATTTTCGGATACTCTACCTGAGGTCCGAAGAATGACTTGTACATCTCCTCATGCGTCAGGCCAAGGAAATTTTGAATGACACGCAGTCCCTCGGGATTGCACTCCCACAAGCGAAGGGGCCGGCGTTTGCAAGGCTGGACTTGACGAACCAGCATAACTTGTATTACCGCAACCAAACTAAAATCTCCATTGAAGAGATCTCGAATGCGGCTTTGCAGTATAGGCACGTCCTTGGCTGGACCCCAGCTTAGACCTCTGCTGATCCATGACATCAGTTGTGGTGGAGGGCCCGAGCGGAAAACAGGGGCAGCCGCCCAATTGGCACTTCTAGGAGCCGTGATGTAGAACCACTCATGTTGCCACAATTCAGACACCTCTGGAATGGAACCTTTGGGCCATGGAGCTCCCGTCATCTTGCATATTGAGGCACCTCCGCACGCTGCATGTTGCCCCTCGATCATCTTCGGCTTTACTTCAAAGGTCTTGAGCCACAAGCCAAAGTGAGGGGTAACCCGGAGGAAGGCCTCACACACAACAATAAATGTCATGATATGAAGAAAGGAGTCCGGAGCTAGATCATGGAAATCTAGCCCGTAATAAAACATCAAACCCCTGACGAAAGGATCCAGAGCAAGGCCTAGACCTCGGAGGAAGTGGGAGACGAACACGACGTTCTCGTTGGGTTCGGGGGAGGGGACGGCCTGCCCTCGGGCAGGCAGCCGATGTGAAACCTCGGCGGTCAGATATCTGGCCTCCCTCAACTTTTTGATGTCTTGTTCCGTGACGGAGGAAGGCATCCATCGGCCTTGAAGGCTAGATCCGGACATGATTGAAGGTTCGGAGCACCTGACCTGAACTTTGGGTGTTTGAGCTTAAGGTGGGGGAAGGATTCGATTGAGCACGAGAGGGAAAAAATAAAAGCCTTGTCCCTTTATAAAGAGGGTGAATATCAAGCATCCTCTCCGTGGCCGTTTGGGCTTGCCTATAGTCTAGGAGTCCTAGAAGCGGTTGGATTACCCGCGCCCGTATCGATGAGAATCCCGGAATAAGGGGACACGATCTCTGCTTTAACAAGACGTGCCAAGGAAACCGCCTCGCATGACACGCTGAGGTGGGATAATAAAATGATTCGAATAAAGGCTTGGCCGTGGTGCGATGTCACACTACGGAATACGTCAGCAGATTAGATTTGTGTAAATATTATTCACTCTATGGCAATATGTGGAAACTTATTTTGCAGAGCCGGACACTATCTTTTTGTTCGAAATCTTCTATGAAGTACTTGGAGGAGGAACCCGCCTTGCAATGCCGAAGACAATCTGCGTGCCGGACTCGTCGTCATTGAAGCCTGGTTCAGGGGCTACTGAGGGAGTCCTGGATTAGGGGGTGTCTGGATGGCCGGACTATACCTTCAGCCGGACTCCTGGACTATGAAGATACAAGATTGAAGACTTTGTCCCGTGTCCGGGAGGGACTTTCCTTGGCGTGGAAGGCAAGCTTGGCGATACAGATATGTGGATCTCCTACCATTGTAACCGACTTGGTGTAACCCTAACCCTCTCCGGTGTCTATATAAACCGGAGGGTTTTAGTCCGTAGAACAACAATCATACCATAGGCTAGCTTCTAGGGTTTAGCCTCTCCGATCCTGTGGTAGATTTACTCTTGTACTACCCATATCATCAATATTAATCAAGCAGGACGTAGGGCTTTACCTCCATCAAGAGGGCCCGAACCTGGGTAAAACTTCGTGTCCCTTGCCTCCTGTTACCATCCGACCTAGACGCACAGTTTGGGACCCCTACCCGAGATCCACCGGTTTTGACACCGACAGTGGGTGTGCATCCGACTCACTTGCTCACGAAGACCTAGGGCATTTTGAGGAAGCCCATCCTTGGAATATACAAGCCAAGTTCTATAATGAAAAATTCCCACTAGTATATGAAAGTGACAAAATAGGAGACTCTCTATCATGAAGATCATGGTGCTACTTTGAAGCACAAGTGTGGAAAAGGATAGTAGCATTGCCCCTTCTCTCTTTTTCTCTCATTTTTTTATTTGGGACTTTTCTCCTTTTATGGCCTCTTTTTTCTCCTTTTTATATTTTTCGTCAAGAGTCTCATACCTACTTGTGGGGGAATCATAGTCTCCATCATCCTTTCCTCACTTGGAAAATGCTCTAATAATGATGATCATCACACTTTTATTTACTTACAACTGAAGAATTACAACTCGATACTTAGAACAAAATATGACTATGTGAATGCCTCCGGTGGTGTACCGGGATGTGCAATGATTCAAGAGTGACATGTATGAAAAATTATGAACGGTGGCTTTGCCACAAATATGATGTCAACTACATGATCATGCAAAGCAATATGACAACGATGAAGCATGTCATAATAAACGGAACGGTGGAAAGTTGCATGGCAATATATCTTGGAATGGCTATGGAAATGCCATAATAGGTAGGTATGGTGGCTGTTTTGAGGAAGGTAAATGGTGGGTTTATGGTACCGGAGAAAGTTGTGCGGTACTAGAGAGGCTAGCAATGGTGGAAGGGTGAGAGTGTGTATAATCCATGGACTCAACATTAGTCATAAAGAACTCACATACTTATTGCAAAAATATATTAGTTATCGAAACGAAGTACTACGCGCATGCTCCTAGGGGGATAGATTGGAAGGAAAATACCATCGCTCGTCCCTGACCGCCACTCATAAGGAAGACAATCAAAAAATAAATCATGCTCCGACTTCATCACATAACGGTTCACCATACGTGCATGCTACGGGAATCACAAACTTTAACACAAGTATCTCTCAAATTCACAATTACTCAACTAGCATGACTCTAATATCACTATCTTCATATCTCAAAACAATCATAAGGAATCAAACTTCTCATAGTATTCAATGCACTTTATATGAAAGTTTTTATTATACCCATCTTGGATGCCCATCATATTAGGACTAATTTTATAGCTAAAGAAAAATACCATGTTGTTCTAAAGGACTCTGAAAATAATATAAGTGAAGCATGAGAGATCAATGAGTTCTATAAAATAAAACCACCACCGTGCTCTAAAAATATATAAGTGAAGCACTAGACTAAAATTATCTAGCTCAAAAGATATAAGTGAAGCACATAGAGTATTCTAATAACTTCCGATTCATGTGTGTCTCTCCCAAAAGGTGTGTACAAGAAGGATGATTGTGGTAAACTAAAAAGCAAAGACTCAAATCATACAAGACGCTCCAAGCAAAACACATATCATGTGGTGAATAAAAATATAGCCTCAAGTAAAGTTACCGATAGACGAAGACGAAAGAGGGGATGCCTTCCGGGGCATCCCCAAGCTTAGGCTTTTGGTTGTACTTGAATTTTACCTTGGGGTGCCTTGGGAATCCCCACGATTAGGCTCTTGCCACTCCTTATTCCAAAATCCATCAAATCTTTACCCAAAAACTTGAAAATTTCACAACACAAAACCCAACAGAAAATCTCATGAGCTCCGTTAGTATAAGAAAATAAACCACCACTTTAAGGTATTGTAATGAACTCATTCTTTATTTATATTGATGTTAAACCTAATTTATTCCAACTTCTCTATGGTTCATACCCCCCGATACTAGCCATAGATGCATCAAAATAAGCAAACAACACGCGAAAAACAGAATCTGTCAAAAACAGAACAGTCTGTAGCAATCTGTAGGTTTCAAATACTTCTGTAGCTCCAAAAATTCTGAAAAATTAGGACGGCAAGGAAAATTTTTTATTGATCTACTGCAATTGGAAGTGTTATTTTATCACTCTCTGGTAAAAATGAAAATTATTTTCATGAGCGCATACTTTCTGTTTTTATCAGCAAGATCAAACAACATTCAACCAAGAAGATCCTAAAGGCTTACTTGGCACAAACACTAATTAAAACATAAAAACACAATCATCATAGAGGCTAAATGAATTATTTATTACTGAACATGAACAAAAAGTAAAGAACAAAAATAAAATTGGTTTGCCTCCCAACAAGCGCTATCGTTTAACGCCCCTAGCTAGGCATAAAAACAAGAATATATCTAGGTATTGTCATCTTTGGTATGCAATCCACAAGTGGCTCTCATAATAGATTCATAAGGTAATTTAATTTTCTTCCTAGGAAAGTGTTCCATGCCTTTCTTTAACGGAAATTGGAATCTAATATTTCCTTCTTTCATGTCAATAATTGCACCAATCGTTCTATGGAAAGGTCTACCAAGAATAATAGGACATGTAGGATTGCAATATATATCAAGAACAATGAAATCTACAGGCACATAATTCCTATTTGCAACAATAAGAACATCATTAATCCTTCTCGTAGGTTTCTTAATGGTGGAATTCGCAAGATGCAAATTTAAAGAACAATCATCAAATTCATGGAAACCTAGCACAGCACACAAAGTTTTTGGAATCGTTGAAACACTAACACCTAAATCACATAAAGCATAGCATTCATAATATTTAATTTTAATTTTAATAGTAGGTTCCCACTCATCATAAAGTTTTCTAGGGATAGAAACTTCTAGTTCAAGCTTTTCTTCGTGGGATTGCATTAAAGCATCAACGATATGTTTAGTAAAAGCTTTATTTTGATTATAAGCATGAGGAGAATTTAAAATGGATTGCAACAAGGAAATGCAATCTATCAAATAGCAATTATCATAATTAAATTCCTTGAAATCCAAAATAGTGGGTGCATTGCTATGTAAAGTTTTGACCTCTTCAATCCCACTTTTATTAATTTTTGCATCAAGATCTTAAAACTCTGAATCATTGGGATGCCTTTTAACTAAAGTTGACTCATATCCAGTCCCATATTCATCAATATTCATATTGGAAAACAAAGATTTAATAGGAGTCACATCAATCACTTTTAGATCTTCATCATTATTATCATGAAAACTAGAAGAACATGCTTTCACAATGCAATCTTTTTAGCACGCATCCTAGCGGTTCATTCTTTGCACTCATCAATGAAAATTTTCATGCCTTGAAGAGACTCATTGATATCATGTTTAGTTGGAATAGATGTAAGTTTCAAGGAATCAACATCAAGAGAAATTCTATCCACGTTCCTAGCCAACTCGTCAATCTTAAGCAATTTTTCTTCAACCAAAGCACTGAAATTCTTTTGCGAACTCATAAATTATTTAACACTAATCTCAAAATAAGAGGGCATATTATTGAAATTTCCATAAGAGTTATTGTAGGAATTACCATAATTATAAGAGGAATTACTAGGAAACGGCCTAGAATTAAAATTTCCTCTATATGCATTGTTACCAAAATTGTTCCTACCAACAAAATTCACATCCATAGATTCATTATTATTCTCAATCAAAGTGGATAAAGGCATATCATTAGGATAAGAAGAAACACTTTTATTAGCAAACAATTTCATAAGTTCATCCATCTTTCCACTCAAAACATTAATCTCTTCAATCGCATGAACTTTTTTACTAGTGGATCTTTCGGTGTGCCATTGAGAATAATTAACCATAATATTGTCTAGGAGTTTAGTAGCTTCTCCTAAAGTGATTTCCATAAAAGAGCCTCCCGCGGCCGAATCTAAAAGATTTCTAGAAGCAAAATTCAATACGGCATAATTTTTTTGTATAATCATCCACAAATTCAAACTATGTGTAGGGCAATTACGTATCATTAATTTCATCCTCTCCCAAGCTTGTGCAACATGCTCATGATCAAGTTGCTTAAAATTCATAATATCATTCCTAAGAGAGATGATCTTAGCGGGAGGAAAATACTTAGAGATAAAAGCATCTTTGCACTTATTCCATGAATCAATACTAGTTTTAGGTAAAGAAGAGAACCAAGTTTTAGCACGACCTCTAAGCGAAAATAGAAATAGCTTCATTTTAACAATACCATTATCCACATCTTTCTTATTTTGCATATCACACAAATCAACAAAGTTGTTTAGATGGGTAGCGACATCTTCACTAGGAAGGCCAGAAAATTGATCTTTCATAATAAGATTCAACAAAGCGGTATTAATTTCACAAGATTCAACATCGGTAGTAGTAGGAGCAATTGGAGTGCTAATAAAATCATTGTTGTTGGTATTGGAAAAGTCACACAATTTGGTATTATCTTGAGTCATCGTGAAAAATAGTCAATCCAACACACAAGCACACAAGAAGCAAGCAAAAAGAGACGAACGGAAAAGGAGCGAAGAAAAGGCAAAGGTTTTCCGAAATCGTTTTAGAAGTGGGGGAGAGGAAAACGAGATGCGAATGGCAAATAATGTAATGCGAGGGAGAAGAGTTTATGATGGGTACTTGGTATATCTTGACTTGGCATAGATCTCCCTGGCAACGGTGCCAGAAATCCTTCTTGCTACCTCTTGAGCATGCGTTGGTTTTCCCTTGAAGAGGAAAGGGTGATGCAACAAAGTAGCATAAGTATTTCCCTCAGTTTTTGAGAACCAAGGTATCAATCCAGTAGGAGAGAACACACAAGTCACCTAGTACCTGCACAAACAATCAAGAACCTTGCAACCAACGCGATAAAGGGGTTGTCAATCCCTTCACGGTCACTCGCAAAAGTGAGATCTGATAAAGATAGTAAAGTAAATATTTTTGGTATTTTTGTTGTATAGATTGGAAAGTAAAGATTGCAAAATAGTAAACGATATGTGATGTAAATAAAAGAGATGCAATATAATAAGAAAGAGACCTGGGGCCATAGGTTTCACTAGTGGCTTCTCTCAAGATAGCATGTATTACGGTGGGTGAACAAATTACTGCCGAGCAATTGATATAAAAGCGCATTGTTATGAGAATATCTAGGCAATGATCATGAATATAGGCATCATGTCCGTGTCAAGTAGATCGAAATGATTCTGCATCTACTACTATTACTCCACACATCGATCGCTATCCATCATGCATCTAGAGTATTCAGTTCATAAGAATAGAGTAACACATTAAGCAAGATGACATGGTGTTGAGGGATAAACTCAAGCAATATGATATAAACCCCATCTTTTTATCCTCGATGGAAACAATACAATATGTGCCTTGATGCCCCTATTGTCACTGGGAAAGGACACCGCAAGATTGAACCCAATGCTAAGCACTTCTCCCATTGCAAAAAAGATCAATCTAGTAGGCCAAACTAAATCAATAATTCGAAGAGACTTGCAAAGATATCAAATCATGCATATAAGAATTCAGAGAAGAATCAAATAATATTCATAGATAATCTTGTTCATAAACCCACAATTCATCATATCTCGGCAAACACACCGCAAAAGAGTATTACATCGAATAGATCTCCAAGAACATCGAGGAGAACTTCGTATTGAGAATCAAAGAGAGAGAAGAAGACATCTAGCTAATAACTATGGACCCGAAGGTCTGTGGTAAACTACTCCGCTTCATTGGAGAGGCTATGGAGTTGATGTAGAAGCCCTCGGTGATCGATTTCCCCTCCGGCAGATCACCGGAAAAGGCCCCAAGATGGGATCTCATGGGTAGAGAAGATTGCGGCGGTGTAAAAGTGGTTTCGTGGCTCTCTGTGATCGATCTAGTGTATAAGAGTATATATAGGTGAAAGAAGTACGTCGGTGGAGCTACGTGGGGCCCATGAGGGTGGGGGCGCGCCTACCCCCTCTAGGCGCGCCCTCCTGCCTCGTGGCCACCTCGCGGAGTTCCAGACTTCCACTCCAAGTCTCCTAGTTTGCTTTCGGTCCAAGAAAGATCATCGCAAAGGTTTCATTCCATTTGGACTCCGTTTGGTATTCCTTTTCCGTAGAACTCTAAAATAGGCAATAAAACATGAACTGGCACTGGGCCTCTGGTTAATAGGTTAGTCCGAAAAATACTATAAAAGAATATATTAAAGCCCATTAAACATCCAAAATAGATAATATAATAGCATGGAACAATAAAAAATTATAGATACGTTGGAGACGTATCAACCCCCCGCCACTGGACTCCGTAGCCGTCAACGGAAATCTTCACCGCCTTGCCGCCGTAGCGAGCTCATCACCGAGTTAGGGTATGAGTTCGGATCTTTGTGTAATCCCTTCCTCTGATTCTTAGCACAAAGCAAATTCCATGATTCTGACCACATATGAGATCAATCTATCCAGTAAAAAATTCCTTTAGATTAGTTTTGATTCGAAAATTTAGGGTTAGGTTTCCGCCAAACTCATCTCAGAGCGACCGAGTTGTGGAAATCGGTCTCACCGATTTGTCTTAGGCCATTGCACTTGTAATTTTCTGTCTGACCAAAACTTGCAAATTGGTGTGACCGAGTCCAACTCTCAGTGAAACTCTAGCAATCTTGGAGTCACTGAACTATGTCTCGGTCTGGTTGATTCCACTAGTTTAGACTCCAAAAGTTGCTTCAGTGTCACCGAGTTTAATAGATCGGCACCTCTGAAATGCTTTCTGTGGAAAAATAAAACTAAGTTTTGACTCATTTGTTTTGCAAAACCTCTGCACTTTGTGATGCTCATCCACTCTATCTTATATATAACTATTCATAGGGTTAGCTTTCAGTTTACAGTGTCAACCATGTCTGATCAAAGTGACAGCCAGAACAAGTCTGAGGAGCAGGTGAATCTGAGTGAGGGCACTAGTCCCTCTGACAGTTACGATGATGGCAGCAGAAGTACTCCTAGTAACTTGCCTAAGGATGCTACTAGGCACAGGAGGAAGAGAATTCGGATTCGGATTCTGAAGATGAAGATTATATAGCTGCCGGGGAGGAGGTCAGCTCCATGAAAAAGGTTGTCAAGAAAGAATTTGGCACAACTGCATCTACAAAGCCTGGTTTGAATAAGAAGGCTCCTGCAAAGAGAGTGCCCATGTCAAAGGCCAGAGCCTCCCCTCTTGAAACTTCCAAATCTACTGTTGAAGAGGCTGTTGGTGAGGGCAAAAAGAGGAAGGATAGGGACAAGAAAACTATGGCTAGAGTCATAGGCAATCCCTCTATGATGATTCAGTATGATGAGGAGGAAGAGGAAGAAGAGGATGTTGCACCAACACCTAAAGCTCAAAAGCTGATGGGGGATGCCATCCAGTCTGGGACTTCTTCTTCAAAACCCCAGACTGCCCCCACAGCTTCTGCTCTAGCCCCCAAGACTGCACCAAAGAGGAGCACATGGAACATACCAGCTGCTAAGAAGAACAAGGTCCCAGTGCCGAAGACAGAAGAAGAAGATGATGAAGCCCCAGTGCTCAGGAAGCTCAAGCCCAAGATCCCTGACCATGATGACAATCATCCAGTGGCTGAGAACATGATAATTAGAAAGGATGCATGACTCAGATTGTGGAAACAATCAGATCCATATGCTGTGAGGAGGAGGACTGTTGTGGATTATAGGTTTCACACCAAGGAGCAGCAGGACTTCTATGAGACTATTCTGTTGGACAAGAAACCCATAGTATGTGACATGAAGTGGGCAGACTGGAAGTACATTGAAAACAATGAAGACCACTTCCCAGGAGTGAATGAAAGTTTCAGGCTATGTGGAGTAGATACTTTTGTGGGTCAGAAACTCACCAAGTGGAATGATGAGCTCATCATGCAATTCTACTCTACAGCTCATTGCTATCCTGATGGAAGGATTGTATGGATGTCTGAAGGTACAAGGTACCAATCAACAGTTGCTGAGTGGCCCAAGCTGATAAATGCCCCTGCAGAGCATGAGGATGACATAGATGTCTATGCAAAGAAGAAGAAAGATCACAACTCCATGGCCAACATGTATAAGGAGATTCCTGACAAAGCCTTGAGGACTCACAAGATGGGCTTTGTGTATTATCTGTTGTCTAGACTGGCCAGTATTAACACTATATTGAGGCACACCTTGTTGCCCAAATCAGGAGATCACATGATGATCAGAAGCCACTCCATCAATTTGCTGCAGTTGTTTGATGTGCCCCAGAAGTTTAAGGTGATGAGTTTGATTGTTGAGACAATCAAGAGGACAGCTGCAGACCAGAAGAGATCATGTGGGTATGCTCTACACATCCAGATGCTCATCAACTCCAAGATGGGCACATGCACATACTTATTGGACAAGGAACATCTTCCCTTGAGGCCAGAATTTGAGGACAACACAGTTGTCATGAATGCTGATGATCCCACATCTGTGGAGGCTCAAGATAAGAGGGAGAAAGCAAAAGCTGAGAAGGAAGCAAAGATGCCAAGTGCTGAAGAGGCTTCACAAGTGTTCCTCAAGTCAAAGCAAGATCAACTTGGATATCTTATTCAAGCCACTCCAAGGATTGAGAAAGGACTGGCCACCCTGACTCGGAATCAAGAAATCCTGGAGAGGATCATTGAGTCAAAGTTCTATGATCTTGACTTGAAGGTGACAGAGACGCATACAGCTGTTGAGCAGCTCTAGGAAGAAGCTGAAGAGAGGAAAGGAAAGCTACCATAGATTCCTTTCAGAGAGTGCATAGGGCATAGAGATCTGTAGCAGTGCATATGACAGATACAAGAGCTACTACATCAACACATGTAGCTACAGCTTTGGTAGCTCCTCCCGTTGCAACTCCACCAGTTCCAACAACTTCCACTGATGCATTCGTCCTTGGAGTCCTCTCAACGCCTCCTGCCGAAGATCAAGCCTAGAGAGACGCATAGCACTATGCATATTCGAGCTTTTTGGTAACTTGTTGCCAAAGGGGGAGAAAGTGTATAGATCATAGGCTGAGAGAGAGAGAGAGATTTGCTTCTTTTTGCCTTATTTGCTACTAGTGTGATACTTACTTGTGTGCTTGCTTGGATGATACTCTATGTTTATGTGTGTGAGATACTTGTATGTTCATGTGTTTTGATCATAACACTTAAATGTTTGTGCTTGAATGATGCCATTATTTATCTCTCATGTATGATCATTCACTTTGCCTTGGTGATGAGTGCATGTGTCATTTACTATCATTTTGAGCGCTCCACTAAGATGTATGTGACATGGAAGAGTAACCCATGATCCTAATCGATTGTGCATTTGCATTCAAAAGCAAATTTTGAATAATGCACAAATTTAGGGGGAGCTCTTGCTTATCACATACTTCTCAAAGCGACAATATATTTCACTCTTATTATCTTTTGTCGAAGCTTTGATCTATATGTTGTCATCAATTACCAAAAAGGGGGGGATTGAAAGTGCAACTAATCCCTGGGTGGTTTTGGTAATTCTTAACAACATATAGCTCATTGAACTAATACTCTTTCTCGATGATCATTTCAAAAAGTTCAATGATTGACATGCCATGGACTAGAGATGTGGACCCCCCAAAATGCTAAGGACACATACTAAATCAAGCTCAAGACTCTACATTTTCATTTTAGTGATCCAAGAACACATTGAGTCCATAAGAAAATCCAATACTACTAAAAGGGGATGAGGTGTTGCTTAATGGCTTGCTTGCTCAAAATGCGTAGTGATATGCTCCAAAATCCCTCAACCACTTTATCATATCCACATATGTCCCAAACCAAAAGTCAAACTCGGCCCCACCGATTTGATCTATCCAGCGCCACCGAGTTCATTTGACATAGCCATAGCCAAAAACCCTAATCAGTTCGGTCTCACCGAGATGGGATTGCAAACTCTTTGTTTCCTTTCGTAACGTTTCAGTCTAACCGAGATGAGCGATCGGTTCCACCAAGTTCGCAATGCAAACTCTTTGTTTCCTGTTCATAACGTTTTAGTCTCACCAAAATGAGCGATCGGTCCCACCAAGTTTGCCTGACCAACTCTCTGTTTGCCTATTACAAAAGTCGGTCTCACAGAGTTCATGTGATCGGTCTCACCGAGATTACGCTATGCCCTAACCCTAATGAAATCGGTCCCACAGAGTTGACATGTCGGTCCCACCAAAAATCCTAACATTCACATGTTGAACTAAATTGGTCTGACCGAGTTTAACTATTCGGTCCCACCGAGTTTGGAAAATTGTGTGTAACAGTTAGATTTTGTGTGGAGGCTATAAATACCCCTCCACCCATCCTCCATTCATGGAGAGAGCTATTAGAACGTGCCTACACTTCCACCATTCATTTTCTGAGAGAGAATGACCTACTCATGTGTTGAGACTAAGATATTCCAATCCAACCACAAGAATCTTGATCTCTAGCCTTCCCCAAGTTGCTTTCCACTCAAATCATCTTTCCACCAAATCCAAATCTATGAGAGAGAGTTGAGTGTTGGGGAGACTATCATTTGACGCACAAGATTAAGGAGTTCATCACCAACACACCATCTATTATCTTTTGGAGAGTGGTGTCTCCTAGATTGGTTAGGTGTCACATGGGAGCCTCCATCAAGATTGTGGATTTGAACCAAGGAGTTCGTAAGGGCAAGGATATCGCCTACTTCGTGAAGATCTACCCAAGTGAGGCAAGTCCTTCATGGGCGATGGCCATGGTGGGATAGACAAGGTTTCTTCTTCGTGGACCCTTCATGGGTGGAGCCCTCCGTGGACTCGCGCAACCGTTACCCTTCGTGGGTTGAAGTCTCCATCAACGTGGATGTACGATAGCACCACCTATCGGAACCACGCCAAAAATCTCCGTGTCTACATTGCGTTTGCTCCCTCCAAACTCCTCCCATTTACCTTCATATGCAATGATTTACATTCCGCTTCTATACCCTTAGATTTGCATGTGTAGGTTGATTGCTTGACTTGTGATAAGTTGCTAAAATCTGCCAAGACTTAAAATTGGGAAAAGGCTAGATTTTTATTTGGTCAAGTAGTCTAATCACCGCCCCTCTAGACATACTTTTGATCCTACATAATCCTTCTTAGAATAATAATTGGAACCCCTCTAATTTTGAGAATAATATTAAATAATTTATCAATGCTCAAAAAGTTTTCAACACTTCGATAGAAGAAAAGTTGAGTAAGACTGATGATATATCTACAAGCATTGATAGAATTTCCCATGATATAGAAAATCTCAAGATCAAAATTTTTCCACCTAAGGTTGATAACAATGAATCAATTAAAGCTTTATATGTTTCTATGGATGAAAGTAAGAAAAGAACTACTATGCTTAGAGCTAAAAGAGAATTTTTAGAAAGAGTGTTTTCTAGTGATTGCTTTCATAAAAATGATGAAGATCTTAAAGTGATTGGTGTTTCTTCTATCGGTTCATTGTTTAGTAAAACAAAAATTGATGATAAAGGGACTGAAGATGAGCCAACTTTAGCTAGAAGGCGTCCCGATGATTCAGAGGGTGAAAATCTTGATGGAAAAAAATGATAAAAGTGGGTTTGGAGAGGTCAAAACTTTAACTAGTGATGTGCCCACTCTTTTGGATTACAAAGACTTTAATTATGATAATTGCTCTTTGATTGAATGTATTCATTTGTTTCAATCCATGATAAATTCACCTCATGCCTATGAACAAAATAAAGCTTTTACCAAACATATTGCGGATGCTATGATGAAAGCTTTAGAAGAAAAGTTGGATTAGAGATTTCAATTCCTAGAAAATTACATGATGAATGGGAACCCACCATTAACGTCAAGATTAAAAATTATGAGTGCTTTGCTTTATGTGATTTGGGTGCTAGTGTTTCCACAATTTCGAAATATGTATGTGATGTGCTTGGTCTTGATGATATTGAAGAATGTTCTCTTAATTTGCACTTGGTGGATTCTACTATTAAAAAGCCTTTGGGAAGAATTAATGATGTTCTTATTCTTACAAATAGGAACTACAATCCGTTTTGTCCTATTATACTTGGTAGACCGTTTGCGCACTATAGGTGTCATGATTGATATGAAAGAAGGGAATATTAAATTTCATTTTCCACTTAGAAAGGGCATCGAACACTTCCCTAGTACAGGAATTAAACCACCATATGAATAAATCATGAGGGCATCCTATGGTTCAAAACCTAAAGATGACAACACTTGAATCTATGCATTATGCCTAGCTATGGGCATAAAACAATAGTGCTTGTTGGGAGGCAACCCAATGAATAAATTTTATTTTTGCCTTTTTCTTCCTGTTCTTGAGTGTTCACACAATTATGCTACTATTATGATTGTGTTTTTTATGTTTTAATTAGTGTTTGTTCCAAGTAAAGCCTTTGGGATCATGTTTGGTGATAGTTGATTTGATCTTGTTGAAAAACAGAAACTTTTGTGCCCAGTAGCAGAATTGTTAAAGTCATAGAAGCGCGATAAAATTCTGATTTTTTGCCACAAGATTGATATACAAATTTCCTACTTTGTACAAATTTTTAGAATTTTCGGAGTCCAGATTACTAGAGACTGTTCTGTTTTTGACAGATTATGTTTTCGTTGCATTGTGTGCATATTTTGATGAATCTATGGATTGTATTAGGGAGTATAAGCCATGGAAAAGTTGGAATACAGTAGATATAATGCAATAATAAAATATGAATGGGTTTGCAATAGTACTTATATTAGTGATTTGCTTTATTATATTAACGGATCTCACAAAAGTTTTGTTAAGTTTTGTGTGATTGAAGTTTTCAAGTTTTGGGTGAGATCACAATGGATGAAGGAATAAGGAGTGAAAAGAGCCAAAGCTTGGGGATGCCCATGGCAGCGCAAGTAATTATTCAAGGAGAACCAAGCAACTAAGCTTGGGGATGCCCCGGAAGGCATCCCCTCTTTCTTCTAACGACCATCGGTAATTTTACTTGGAGCTATATTTTTATTCTTCACATATCAAGAGTTTTGCTTGGAGAGTCTTGTATTATATGAGTCTTCGCTTGGTTTGATTTTTAGTTTGTCACAAGTATCCTTGCCAGACACACCTATTTGAGAGAGCCAAAATTATGCTATGATTTATTAGAATTGCTCTATGTGCTTCACTTAAATTTTTTGAGCTATGGAATTGCTCTAGTGCTTCACTTGTATCTTTTTTATCATGGTGTGCTTTAACATTTGTGAAGAAAAACTCTCATGCTTCACTTAGATTTATTTGAGAGTTAGTAAGTTTTTTGAAGAAATTCTCTCATGCTTCACTTATATTATTTTGAGAGATTGAAATCTTCATGCTCATGTTCATCACTTAATTCGTTTGAGCTTGTCAAAAGCAATTGCAACTTATGAAACTAGTCCCGAAGTGATAGATATTCAAGATGGATATAATAAAAACTTTCATGAAGATCATTGGACAAAATAAACTTGATTCTTTGTGATAGTATTAAGATATGATGATAGTAATATATGAGTCATGTTGGTGAGTAATTATGCTTTAGTAAGAATATTGGTGTTAAGGTTTGTTATTCCCTATGCAAGCACGAAAGTCAATAGTTATGCAATGAAATTACATCCTACTTATGGTGCATTATTTGGTGTTAGTTATGCGTAATGCTCGTTTATGTGAATTTTTGTTTCTTGGTTGGTTGCTTCTCAATCTTTTTGCTAGCCTCCACTTATACAAAGTAGAAATACTACTTGTGCATCCAAAATCCTTAAACCCAGTTTTGCCATATGAGTCCACCATACCTCCCTATATGCGGTATTTTTGTGCCGTTCTAAGTAAATTTGTATGTGTCATCTCTAATTTTCAAAATGAATTTCCTTTTTGTGTGGCTGTACCGCTCAGGAAGCGGTAGGGGGTGGCCAATAATTTCCATGCTAGATGTGTTGTTCTCAAGATGAGTGTTTATTCACTTGTTATTGCATGAGAGTACGTCGGTAATAGGGATGCCCATTCCAGAAATGAAAAAGAAATTTACTTTATGTTGTCAAATAATAAATTCCCTGGAAAGTGTTGGTATGGAAGGCACCCGTGGATACGGCTAGCCATGGATTGTGAAAGAATGGTGGAAAAAGTAATCAAATTTATTTTATGTTTGGGGAACCGCCTATGATATATCTAGCATGGAAAGTGTTGGGAATTATTCGGTCGTTTTCGTTGATGGGAAAAGCATGCCTCTCAAAAAAATTATCTCTCAATTTTTTGCTTTGAGCTCTGGCACCTCTACAAATCTCTACTTCCCTGTACGAAGGGCCTATCTATTTACTTTATGCAATTTTTATTTCTATTTGAGTCTCCATCTTCTCTAATAAAGCACCAACTAGGAAGCACTATGATCATACTTGAGCATTGGATGTAGCTAATATTCGAGTGTGTTTCATGAATGGATCAATGATTGAGCATGATGGGCTAGGGATAACTTTATTTATGTTGATATTTTGAAAGACATGGTTGCTTATTGATATGCTTGAGTATTGAAGTCTTCATGTCAAAACTAGACTATTGCTTTGAATCATCTAAAAGTCCAGATGTCCATGCTACAAAAGAAAATAATATGTGATGAACATGTTAGGCAGCATTCCACATCAAAAATTCTGTTTTTGCATTTACCTACTCAAGGACGAGTATGAATTAAGCTTGGGGATGCTGATACGTCTCCAGCGTATCTATATTTTTTGATTGTTCCAAGCTATTATATTATCATTCTGGGATGTTTTACAATCATTTTATAGCAACTTTATATCATTTTTTGGGACTAACCTATTGACATAATGCCCAGTGCTAGTTGTTGTTTTTTGCTAGTTTTTTACTTCACAGAATATCAGTACCAAATGGAGTCATGATACGTCTCTGTCGTATCTATAATTTTTGATTGTTTCATGCCAATATTATACCACTTTCACATATTTTTGGCACCTTTTTATATGATTTATTGGACTAACCTATTGATCCAGTGCCCAGTGCGAGTTCCTATTTTCTGCATGTTTTTTGTATCGCGGAAAATCCATATCAAACGAAGTCCAAATGCAATAAAATTTTACGGAGAATTATTTTGGAATATATGTGATTTTTGGGAGTTGGAATTACTGCAAACGAAGGCCCACACAGCCCACCAGACACCAGGGCGCACCAAAGGAGCCTGGCTCGTGGTGGTGGGTTGTGCTCACCTCGTACGTTTGTTGGAGCTCTACTTCGGGTGCAAGGAAGCTTATATCTGGAAAAAAATCATGTTAAAATCTCAACGCATTCGGAGTTACGGGTCTCTCAGAATATAAGAAACGGTTTTCGGCTAGATCCGGGGAACGCGAAAAAGAAGATAACGGAGAGGGAGATCCTATCTCGGAGGGGCTCCCGCCCCTACATCGCCATGGAGGCCATGGACCAGAGGGGGAGCTCTCCTCCCATCTAGGGGGGATGCCAAGGAAGAAGAAGGAGGGGGCTCTCTCCCCCTCTCTCCCAGTGGCGCTGGAACGCTGCTACCTCTTGAGCACTGCGTTGGTTTTCCCCGAAGAGGAAGGGATAATGCAGCAAAGTAGCGTAAGTATTTCCCTTAGTTTTTGAGAACCAAGGTATCAATCTAGTAGGAGGCTACGCGCGAGTCCCTCGTACCTGCACAAAACAAATAAATCCTCGCAACCAACGCAAATAGGGGTTGTCAATCCCTATAAGGCCACTTACGAGAGTGAGATCTGATAGATATGATAAGATCATATTTTTGGTATTTTTATGATAAAGATGCAAAGTAAAATAAAGACAAAGTAAATGGCAAAGGAAATAACTAAGTAGTAGGAGATTAATATGATAAAGATAGACCCGGGGGCCATAGGTTTCACTAGAGGCTTCTCTCAAGAGCATAAGTATTCTACGGTGAGTGAACAAATTACTGTTGAGCAATTGACAGAATTGAGCATAATTATGAGAATATCTAGGTATGATCATGTATATAGGCATCACGTCCGAGACATGTAGACCGACTCCTGCCTGCATCTACTACTATTACTCCACTCATCGACCGCTATCCAGCATGCATCTAGAGTATTAAGTTAAAAACAGAGTAACACCTTAAGCAAGATGACATGATGTAGAGGGATAGACTCATGCAATATGAAGAAAACCCCATCTTGTTATCCTCGATGGAAACAATACAATACGTGCCTTGCTTCCCTTACTGTCACCAGGAAAGGACACCGCAAGATTGAACCCAAAGCTAAGCACTTCTCCCATTGCAAGAAAGATCAATCTAGTAGGCCAAACCAAACTGATAATTCAAAGAGACTTGCAAAGATAACCAATCATACATAAAAGAATTCAGAGAAGATTCAAATATTATTCATAGATAGACTTGATCATAAACCCACAATTCATCGGTCTCAACAAACACACCGCAAAAAGAAGATTACATCGAATAGATCTCCACAAGAGAGGGGGAGAACATTGTATTGAGATCCAAAAAGAGAGAAGAAGCCATCTAGCTACTAACTATGGACCCGTAGGTCTGAGGTGAACTACTCACACTTCATCGGAGGGGCTATGGTGTTGATGTAGAAGCCCTCCATGATCGATGCCCCCTCCGGCGGAGCTCTGGAACAGGCCCCAAGATGGGATCTCGTGGATACAGAAAGTTACGGCGGTGGAATTAGGGTTTTGGCTCTGTATCTGATCGTTTGGGGGTACATGGATATATATAGGAGGAAGGAGTACGTCGGTGGAGCAACAGGGGGCCCACGAGGGTGGAGGGCGCGCCTGGTGGGGGTGGGCGCGCCCCCCTACCTCGTGCCCTCCTGTTTTATTTCTTGATGTAGGGTCCAAGTCTCCCTGGTCTTATTCGTTGAGAAAATCACGTTCCCGAAGGTTTCATTCCGTTTGGACTCCGTCTGATATTCCTTTTCTTCGAAACCCAAAAACAGGCAAAAAAATAGCAATTCTGGGCTAGGCCTTCGGTTAATAGGTTAGTCCCAAAAATAATATAAAAGTGGATAATAAAGCACAATAATGTCCAAAACAGTAGATAATATAGCATGGAGCAATCAAAAATTATAGATACGTTGGAGACGTATCAAGCATCCCCAAGCTTAATTCCTGCTCGTCCTTGAGTAGGTAAATGATAAAAACAGAATTTTTGATGCGGAGTGCTACTTGGCATAATTTTAATGTAATTCTTCTTAATTGTGGTATGAATATTCAGATCCAAAAGATTCAAGACAAAAGTTCATATTGACATAAAAATAATAATACTTCAAGCATACTAACTAAGCAATTATGTCTTCTCAAAATAACATGGCCAAAGAAAGTTCATCCCTACAAAATCATATAGTTTAGTCATGTTTCATATTCGTCACACAAGAATGCTCTCATCATGCACGACCCCGATGACAAGCCAAGGAATTGTTTCATACTTTAGTGATCTCAAACCTATAAACTTTCACGCAATATATGAGCGCGAGCCATGGACATAGCACTATGGGTGGAATAGAATATAATGAGGGGGGTTATGTGGAGAAGACAAAAGAGGATAAAGTCTCACATCAATGAGGCTAATCAATGGGCTATGGAGATGCCCACCGATTGATGTTAATGCAAGGAGTAGGGATTGCCATGCAACAGATGCACTAGAGCTATAAATGTATCAAAGCTCAACAAAAGGAACTAAGTGGGTGTGCATCCAACTTGCTTGCTCACGAAGACCTAGGGCACTTGAGGAGGCCCATTGTTGGAATATACAAGCCAAGTTCTATAATGAAAAATTCCCACTAGTATATGAAAGTGACAAAACAAGAGACTCTCTAACATGAAGATTATGGTGCTACTTTGAAGAACAAGTGTGGCAAAGGATAGTAACATTGTCCCTTCTCTCTTTTTCTCTCATTTTTTGGGCCTTTTCTTTTTTATGGCCTTTATCTTTTTTTGGGCCTTTTCTTTTTTTTATGGCCTTTCTCTTTTTTATTTATTTATTCCTTACTTGGGACAATGCTCTAGAAAATGATGATCATCACACTTCTATTTATTTACAACTCAATGATTACAACTCGATACTAGAACAAAAGATGACTCTATATGAATGCCTCCGGCGGTGTACCGGGGTATGCAATGGACCAAGAGTGACAAGTATGAAAGAATTATGAATGGTGGCTTTGCCACAAATACTATGTCAACTACATGATCATGCTAAGCAATATGACAATGATGAATGTGTCATGATGAACGGAATGATGGAAAGTTGCATGACAATATATCTCGGAATGGCTATGGAAATGCCATAATAGGTAGGTATGGTGGCTGTTTTGAGGAAGATATAAGGAGGTTTATGTGTGAAAGAGCGTATCATATCACGGGGTTTGGATGCACCGGCGAAGTTTGCGCCAACTCTCAATGTGAGAAAGGGCAATGCATGGTACCGAAGAGGCTAGCAATGGTGGAAGGGTGAGAGTGCATATAATCCATGGACTCAACATTAGTCATAAAGAACTCACATACTTATTGCAAAAATCTACAAGTCATCAAAACCA
The DNA here is from genome assembly GCF_018294505.1 of Triticum aestivum. Taxonomy (NCBI): domain Eukaryota; kingdom Viridiplantae; phylum Streptophyta; class Magnoliopsida; order Poales; family Poaceae; genus Triticum; species Triticum aestivum. The sequence continues at coordinate 339,716,494 of NC_057806.1, forward strand.
AGCACTACGCGCATGCTCCTAGGGGGATAGATTGGTAGGAAAAGACCATCGCTCGTCCCCAACCGCCACTCATAAGGAAGACAATCAAAGGAACACATCATGCTTCAAGTTTGTTACACAACCGTTACCATACGTGCATGCTACGGGACTTGCAAACTTCAACACAAGTATTTATAAATTTCACAACTACTCAAATATCACGACTTTGATATTATTACCTCCATATCTCAAAACAATCATCAAGCATCAAACTTCTCTTAGTATTCAAAACACTCTTAAGAAAATTTTACTAACTTTGAATACCTAGCATATTAGGATTTTAAGAAAATTACCATGCTATTAAGACTCTCAAAATAATCTAAGTGAAGCATGAGAGATCAATAGTTTCTATAAAACAAATCCACCACCGTGCTCTAAAATATATAAGTGAAGTACCAGAGCAAAATTATATAACTCAAAAGATATAAGCGAAGCACATAGAGTATTCTAACAAATTCTAAATCATGTATGGCTCTCTCAAAAGGTGTGTATAGCAAGGATGATTTTGGTAAACTAACAAGCAAAGACTCAAATCATACAAGACGCTCCAAGAAAAACACATATCATGTGGCGAATAAAAATATAGCTCCAAGTAAAGTTACCGATAGAAGTAGACGAAAGAGGCGATGCGTTCCGGGGCATCCCAAAGATTTGGCTTTTAGGTGTCCTTAGATTATCTTGGGGGTGTCATGGGCATCCCCAAGCTTAGGCTCTTGCCACTCCTTGTTCCATAATCCATCAAATCTTTACCCAAAACTTGAAAACTTCACAACACAAAACTTAAAGTAGAAAATCTCGTGAGCTCCGTTAGCGAAAGAAAACAAAAGATCACTTCAAGGTACTGTAATTAACTCATTCTTTATTTATATTGGTGTTATACCTACTGTATTTCAACTTCTCTATGGTTTATAAACTATTTTACTAGCCATAGATTCATCAAAATAAGCAAACAACACACGAAAATAGAATCTGTCAAAAACAGAACAGTCTGTAGTAATATGTAGCTAGCACAAGATCTGGAACCCCAAAAATTCTAAAATAAATTTCTGGACGTGAGGAATTTATCTATTAAGCATCTTCAAAAAGAATTAACTAAATAGAACTCACCAAATAAAAATGACAGCAGTTATCGTTAGCGCTAAAGTTTCTGTTTTTTACAGCAAGTTCAACAAGACTTTCCCCAAGTCTTCCCAACGGTTCTACTTGGCACAAACACTAATTAAACACAAAAAACAGAACCAAAACATAGGCTAGATATATTATTTATTACTAAACAGGAGTAAAAAGCAAGGAATAAAAATAAAATTGAGTTGCCTCCCAACAAACGCTATCGTTTAACGCCCCCTAGCTAGGCATAACAAGCAAGAATAGATCTAGGTATTGCCATCTTTGGTAGGCAATCCATAAGTGTGTCTCATAATAGATTCATAAGGTAATTTAATTTTTTTTCTAGGAAAGTGTTCCATGCCTTTCCTTAATGGAAATTGGAATCTAATATTTCCTTCCTTCATATCAATAATTGCACCAATCGTTCTAAGGAAAGGTCTACCAAGAATAATAGGAGATGAAGGATTGCAATCTATGTCAAGAACAATAAAATCTACGGGCACATAATTACTATTTGCAACAATAATAACATCATTAATTCTTCCCATAGGTTTCTTAATAGTGGAATCCGCAAGGTGCAAGTTTAGAGAGCAATCATCAAAATCACGGAAACCTAACAAATCACACAAAGTCTTTGGAATCGTGGAAACACTAGCACCCAAATCACATAAAGCATAGCATTAATGATCTTTAATTTTAATTTTAATAGTTGGTTCCCACTCATCATAAAGTTTTCTAGGGATAGAAACTTCCAATTCAAGTTTTTCTTCATAAGATTTCATCAAGGCATCAACGATATGTTTAGTAAACGCTTTATTTTGACTATAAGCGTGAGGAGAATTTAGCACAGATTGCAACAAGGAAATACAATAAATCAAAGAGAAATTTTCATAGTTAAATTCCTTGAAATCCATAATAGTGGGTTTAGCAACATCTAGGGTTTTAATTTCTTCAATCCCACTTTTATCAATTTTAGCATCAAGATCAACAAATTCCGTATTCTTGGAACGCCTTCTAGATAAAGGTGGATCATATTCAGTCCCATCATTATCAAGATTCATATTGCAAAACAAAGATTTAACAGGGGACACATCAATAACTTTTAGATCTTCATCTTTATTTTCATAGGAACTAGAAGAACACGCTCTTATAAAGGCATCTTTCTTAGCACGCATCCTAGCGGTTCTTTCTTTGCACTCGTCAATGGAAATTCTCATGGATTTGAGAGACTCATTGATATCATGCTTAGGTGGAATAGATCTATGTTTTAAAGAATCAACATGAAGAGCAATTCTATCAACGTTCCTAGCCAAATCATCAATCTTAAGCAATTTTTCTCCAATCATAGCATTAAAATTCTTTTGCGGGGTAATAAATTCTTTAATATTAGATTCAAAATCAGAGGGCATCTTATTATAATTTCCATAAGAATTGTTGTAGGAATTACCACAATTATTAGACGGATTACTAGGCTAAGGCCTAGGATTGAAATTTCCTCTATACGCGTTGTTACCAAAAAAATTCCTACCAACAAAATTCACATCCATAGATTCATTATTATTCTCAATTAAATTAGACAAGGGCATATCATTAGGATCAGAATAAACACTCTTATTAGCAAATAATTTCATAAGTTCATCCATCTTTCCACTCAAAACATTAATTTCTTCTATCGCATGCACCTTTTTATTAGTAGATCTTTCAGTATGCCATTGAGAATAATTAACCATAATATTATCTAGGAGTTTAGTAGCTTCTCCTAAAGTGATTTCCATAAAAATGCCTCCCGCGGCCGAATCTAAAAGATTTCTAGAAGCAAAATTCAATCCGGCATAAAATTTTTGAACAATCATCCACAAATTTAAACCATGAGTAGGGCAATTACGTGTCCTTAATTTCATTCTCTCCCAAGCTTGTGCAACATGTTCATGATTAAGTTGCTTTAAATTCATAATATCGTTTCTAAGAGAGATGATCTTAGCGGGAGGAAAATACTTAGAGATAAGAGCATCTTTGGAGTTGTTCCATGAATCAATACTATTTTTAGGCAAAGACGAAAACCAAGCTTTAGCACGATCTCTAAGTGAAAAAGGAAATAGCTTCAATTTAACAAAATCATTATCCACATCTTTCTTCTTTTGCATTTCACACAAATCAACTAAGCTATTTAGATGAGTAGCAGCATCTTCACTAGGAAGGCCGGAGAACGGATCTTTCATGACAAGATTCAGTAAGGCAGTATTAGTTTCACAAGATTCAACATAGGTAAGAGGAGCAATCGGAGTGCGAATAAAATCATTGTTGTTGGTATTGGTGAAGTCACACAATTTAGTTTTATCTTGAGCCATCGTGACAAGCAAGCAAACTAACACACAAGCAAACAAAAAGCAAGCGGGCAAAAAGAGGCAAATAGAGAGAGAGAGGGCAAATAAAACGGTAAGGGTGAAGTGGGGGAGAGGAAAATGAGAGGCAAATGGCAAATAATGTAATGCGGGAGATAAGGGTATGCGATGGGTACTTGGTATGTTGACTTTTGCATAGACCTCCCCGGCAACGGCGCCAGAAATCCTTCTTGCTACCTCTTGAGCTATGCGTTGGTTTTCCCCGAAGAGGAAGGGATGATGCAGCAAAGTAGCGTAAGTATTTCTCTCAGTTTTTGAGAACCAAGGTATCAATCCAGTAGGAGGCTACGCGCGAGTCCCTCGTACCTGCACAAAACAAATAAATCCTCGCAACCAACGCAAATAGGGGTTGTCAATCCTTATAAGGCCACTTACGAGAGTGAGATCTGATAGATGTGATAAGATAATATTTTTGGTATTTTTATGATAAAGATGCAAAGTAAAATAACGGTAAAGTAAATGGCAAAGCAAATAACTAAGTAGTAGGAGATTAATATGATAAAGATAGACCCCGGGGCCATAGGTTTCACTAGTGGCTTCTCTCGAGAGCGTAAGTATTCTACGGTGGGTGAACAAGTTACTATTGAGAAATTGACAGAATTGAGCATAATTATGAGAATATCTAGGTATGATCATGTATATAGGCATCACGTCTGAGACAAGTAGACCGACTCCTGCCTGCATCTACTACTATTACTCCACTCATCGACCGCTATCCAGCATGCATCTAGAGTATTAAGTTAAAAACAGAGTAACGCCTTAAGCAAGATGACATGATGTAGAGGGATAGACCCATGCAATATGAAGAAAACCCCATCTTGTTATCCTCGATGGCAATAATACAATACGTGCCTTGCTGCCCTTACTGTCACCGGGAAAGGACACCGCAAGATTGAACCCAAAGCTAAGCACTTCTCCCATTGCTAGAAAGATCAATCTAGTAGGCCAAACCAAACTAATAATTCGAAGAGACTTGCAAAGATAACCAATCATACATAAAAGAATTCAGAGAAGATTCAAATATTATTCATAGATAGACTTGATCATAAACCCACAATTCATCGGTCTCAACAAACACACCGCAAAAAGAAGATTACATCGAATAGATCTCCACAAGAGAGGGGGAGAACATTGTATTGAGATCCAAAAAGAGAGAAGAAGCCATCTAGCTACTAACTATGGGCCCGTAGGTCTGAGGTGAACTACTCACACTTCATCGGAGGAGCTATGGTGTTGATGTAGAAGCCCTCCATGATCGATGCCCCCTCCGGCGGAGCTCCGGAACAGGCCCCAAGATGGGATCTCGTGGATACAGAAAGTTACGACGGTGGAATTAGGGTTTTGGCTCCGTATCTGATCATTTGGGTGTACGTGGATATATATAGGAGGAAGGAGTACGTCGGTGGAGCAACAGGGGGCCCACGAGGGTGGAGGGCGCACCTGGTGGGGGTGGGCGCACCGCCCTACCTCGTGCCCTTCTATTTTATTTCTTGACATAGGGTCCAAGTCTCCCTGGTCTTATTCGTTGAGAAAGTAACGTTCTCGAAGGTTTCATTCCGTTTGGACTCCGTTTGATATTCCTTTTCTTCGAAACCCTAAAATAGGCAAAAAACAGCAATTCTGGGCTGGGCCTCCGGTTAATAGGTTAGTCCCAAAAATAATATAAAAGTGGATAATAAAGCACAATAATGTCCAAAATAGTAGATAATATAGCATGGAGCAATCAAAAATTATAGATACGTTGGAGACGTATCAAACGCCGTCGGGGCAAGGATCGTGACGGCGATCTACATTAACAATCTTGCTACCGTCAACATCAAATTTCTCCCCCCTATGCGGTGGTGTAACACCTCTTCTCCCCCATTGTAATCTCTTCTTAAATATGGTGCTCAACTCCATATATTATTTCCCAATGATCTATGGTTATCCTATGATGTTTGAGTAGATCCGTTTTGTCCTGTGGGTTAATCGTGATCTTGGTTGCTATGACTGTATATTTTATTGAGAGAATTCCTTATTTGACACTACCTTAAAATGTGGTTCCCTATTTGGCCCTGAAGAAAGTTTTCTTCCCTATTTGACATCTGCTCTAAATTTCTTTCCCAATATGACACTCTAGTGCATTTTGTTCACTAACGGTGTTAAAGACAGACATGAAAAGACCTTTTTACCCCTGGTGCATAAGGTGACGAAAAATCTGTACATGACAATATCTACAGTTATGTTACATATTTGGTCATGTTAAATGACCAATTGAGACCCCATAATTTGAGCGGATGGTGGTTGGATATAGTGTGCTCCAAGGACTCCGACGCCACCGAACGCCTTCGCGAGATGCGAGTGATGGATGGGTGTGGGCGTTGATGAAAGGATGGATGTTGTGAACTTACCAAGAGGAAGGGTCTCGTACTGGTGTTGGATCGGATGACGACTGACTGTGCATCACACGTGGATGTGCCTCATGTTCATACCAATGATCGCATCTTAGTTTTCTACTTTGATTTTTTTGAGGGAAAGTTTTCTACTTTGATGAAAAGGTTACATAAGAAGGTGGAACAGTGGATAAATCCAACAGTGGATGGATAAATCATGGGATTACGTGATCAGCCAACCAGGGAAGTTATTAGGGATTCCTTTTCTAGTTTGCTTCTTTTGGCCCAGTCAACGTTACCTAAAAAAATCACAAGTGGGCCTTGTAATTAGCAGCTGAGTGCGTATACATGGGGTCTTTAACTTGCCAGGTTCCTATGTAGTCAAGCGACTAGCACAAGCACAAGGGTATTTTGGTCCATCCAATTTTTTTTGATGTAACAGTGTGACAAAACTGACGGCGATGTCACGTAAGGAAAGAAATTTAGACTACATGTCAAATAGGGAAGAAAATGTTCTTCAGGGTCAAATAAGGAACCACATTTTAAAATAGTGTCAAATAAGGATTTTTCTCTATTTTATTTATGGTGCTGTCCTACGGCGCCCTCCGTATCGCGCAAACTTGAGGGTCCCCCCGTTGTAGGGTGCTGCAATATATTCATGGTTTGCTTATTGTCAGTGTTGCGGGGGTGACAACAGCCTAAACGCGGATAAGTGGGTTATGGCGTATGGGAGTAAAGAGGACTTGATACTTAATGCTATGGTTGGGTTTCACGACCTTAATGATCTTTAGTAGTTGAGGATGCTTGCTAGGGGTTCAATCATAGGTGCATATGATCCAAGTAGAGAAAGTATGTTAGCTCATGCCTCTCCCTCATATAAAATTACAAGAATGATTATCGGTACTTGTTATCAATTGCCTAGGGACAAATGACTTTCTTGTTGACAAAAGCTATCCACTTTTATTACCTTGCAATTTATCTGTAGTTTTATTCTCGCAAAATAGTTTCATACTTGTTTTAGGTGAAGCAAAAGTCAAGGGTGCGTAGAGTTGTATCAGTGGTCGATAGAACTTGAGGGAATATTTGTTCTACCTTCAGCTCCTCATTGGGTTCGACACTCTTATTTATCGAAGAAGGCTACAAACGATCGCCTATACCTGTGGGTTATCAATTTCAAACGCAGCAAAACTTTTTGGAGATTTTTTTGGACCAGAAGACACCTAGGGGGGCAAAAAAAGCACTAGAGGGGATCCCCATGGGGACCACAAGACACCTGGGCGCCAGGAGGCCCAGGCGCGCCCAAGTGGGTTGTGGACCCCACAGAGGTCTCCTGCACTGCCTCTTCACCCTATAACTTCCCAAATATTTCAAAAACCCTAGGGGGTCGATGAAACATAATTCCAGCCGCCGCAAGTTCCAGAACCACAAGATCCAATCTAACACCATCACGGAGGGGTTCATCATCCTCATTGGTGCCTCTCCGATGATGCGTGAGTAGTCCACCACATACCTAAGGGTCCATAGGCAATAGCTAGATGTTTTTCTTCTCTCTTTTTGATTCTCAATACAATGGTCTCTTGGAGATCTATTTGATGTAACTCTTTTTGTGGTGTGTTTGTTGGGATCTGACAAACTTTGAGTTTATGATCAGATCTATATCCATGAATATTAGTTGAGTCTTCTTTGATCTCTTATATGCATGATTATTTATAACCTCATATTTCTTCTTCAAATCTTTGGTTTAGTTATGCCAACTAGATCAATTTTTCTTGCCATGGGAAGAGGTGATGATGGGTTCGATCTTGTGGTGTCCTCTCCCAGTGACAGAAGGGGCAGTGAGGCATGCATGTATCATTGCTATTAAGGATACCAAGATGGGGTCTATTCCTACATGAATAGATCTTGTCTACATCATGTCATCGTTCTTATTGCATTACTCCGTTTCTCCATGAATTTAATACACTAGATGCTGTTGGGAAATGTCGCATGGAAAACAAAAAAAATTCTACGCACACGTAAGATCTATGAAGGAGATGCATAGCAACGAGAAGGGAGAGTGTGTCTACGTACCCTCATAGACCGTAAGTGGAAGCATTTGTCAACGCGCTTGATGTAGTCAAACTTCTTTGTGCTCCAACCGATCGAGTACCGAACGTACGACACCTCCGCGTTCAGCACACGTTCAGCTCGGTGACGTCCTCGCCTTATTGATCTAGCAAGATGTTGAAGTAGTGGATGAGTTCCGGAAACATGACGACGTGGTGATGGTGAAGTTATCTTCGCAGGGCTTCGCCTAAGCACTACAAAAATATGACCGAGGGTGTAAACGGTGGAGGGGGGCGCTGCACACGGCTAAGCAATTGTCGTGGTTATGTGTGGCACCCCCTCCCACATATAGATAGGTGGGGGAGAGGGGAGAGGCCAAGGGGCGCCCCAAGTAGGGTCTAATCATACTTGGGCTCCTGCCCTTGGCCGCCCCCTTCCATATTTGCCGGAGGGGAAAAGGGAAAGGGGGAGAGGGAAGGAAGGGGGAGGCTGAATCCCCTCTTTTCTTTCTCCCACTTGGCAGGCTGCCATAGGGGGTGCGCCAACCCCTAGTGAGCTGGTGTGCTCCCCTCTAATGGCCCAATAAGCCCATTACCCTCCCGGGGGTGTCCGGTACCCCCGCCGGTATTCCGATGACTACCGGGCACACTCCGAAACACTTCCGATGTTTGAATACCATCGTCCTATATATCAATATTTACCTTCGGACCATTCCGGAGCTCCTCGTCATGTCCGTGATCTAATCCGGGACTCCGAACAACATTCGGTTACCAAATCATATTACTCATATAACACTATATCATCAATGAATGTTAAGCGTGCGGACCCTATGGGTTCGAGAACTATGTAGACATGACCGAGACACTTCTCCGATCAATAACCAATAGCGGAACCTGGATGCCCATATTGGCTCCTACTTATTCTATGAAGATCTTTATTGGTCGAACCTTGTGACAACATACGTAATTCCCTTTGTCCATCGATATGTTACTTTCCCGAGATTCAATCGTCGGTATCTTCGTACCTAGTTGAATCTCGTTACCGGCAAGTCCCTTTTCTCATTCTGTAATACATCATCTTGCAACTAACTCCCTAGTCACTTTTCTTGCAAGGCTTCTTATGATGTCTATTACCGGGAGGGCCCAGAGATACCTCTCTAATACTTGGAGTGACAAATCCTAATCTCGATCTATGCCAACTCAACAAACACCTTCGGAGATACCTATAGAGCATCTTTATGATCACCCAGTTACGTTGTGACGTTTGATAGCACACAAGGTATTCTTCCGGCATCCGGGAGTTGCATAATCTCATAGTCGAAGGAATATGTATTTGTCATCAAGAAAGCAATAGCAATAAACCGAACGATCAATATGCTAAGCTAACGGATGGGTCGTGTCCATCACATTATTCTCCTAATGATGTGATACCGTTATCAAATGACAACACATGTCTATGGTTAGGAAACCTTAACCATCTTTGATCAACGAGCTAGTCTAGTAGAGGCTTACTAGGGACACGGTATTTGTTTATATATTCACACATGTATTTAAGTTTTTGACCAATACAATTCTAGCATGAATAATAAACCTTTATAATGAATAAGGAAATATAAAATAACAACTTTATTATTGCCTCTAGGGCATATTTCGTTCAGATACATGCTGGATAGCGGTCGATGTGTTGAGTAATAGTAGTAGATGCAGGCAGGAGTCGGTCTACTAATCTTGGATGTGATGCCTATATATTGATCATTGCCTTGTAAATCGTCATAATTATTCGATCTTCTATCAATTGCCCAACAGTAATTTGTTTACCCACCATATGCTATTTTGTCGAGAGAAGCCACTAGTGAAATCTACAGCCCTCGGGTCTATCTTTTATCATATTGCTTTCAGATCTAATTTTATTCGCGTTTGTTTTCAGATCTATAATTCTAAAAACCCAAAAATACCTTGCTGCACTTTTTCTTTATTTATTTTATTTTGTGTTTTTGCAAGATCTATTTATCCAAAATTATACAAACCTATCTATCTTTTTACTGAGAAGGGATTGACAACCCCTCTTACGCGTTGGGTTGTGAGGATTTGTTCTTTGTGTGTAGGTACCGTTTACATAGTGTTGCTTGGTTCTTCTACTGGATTGATACCTTGGTTTCGTAACTAAAGGAAATACCTACCGTAGCTGTACCACATGATCCCTTCCTCTTTGGGGAAATACCGACACAGTTTCAAGCCACATCATTAACCATGGTAGAGACTTTAGCATGTTCCTTTATCCTAACAGGGAAAGGTGTTTTTTTTAGTATAAGCAATAGACACAACTGGATAAACACTGTAAATGATAGTTTCATCCTTAACTGTAATTGGCTCCTCAATCTTTTACTTAATAGGGGGATGATATTTAAACCACTTCTCCTTAGGGAGGTCAACATGACTAGCAAATGATTCACAAAAAGAGGCTACTATCTCAGAGTCAAGTCCATTTTTAATGCTAAACTTTTGAAAAGCAACGATATTCATAAAAGATTTAACACAATCAAACTCAGGCTTAATATCTAACTCTTTACCTTTGTCGAGTTCCGAGTCTTCAGATTTGCGTTCAATTCTTTCCAAAAGATCCCACCTGAATTCGATAGTCTTCTTCATAAAAGAACCAGTACAAGAAGTATCGAGCATGGATTGATCATTACGAGAAAGCCGGTCATAAAATTCTGTATAATAATTTCTCTTGAGAGCTCATGATTGGGGCATGAATATAACATTGATTTAAGCCTCCCCCAAGCTAGAGCGATACTTCTCCATCACGAGGCCAATTTATATATATATAATTCCAATCATGATGAACTAGATACATATGATGAAACTTTTGGTGACATGCCCATTTCAATCGATTCCAATCCCAAGCTCCAATATCATCACATAGCCTATACCATGTCAATGCTTTTTCCACCAAAGATAAATGGAAACCTTCTTCTTGAATTCATCTCCGGGTAAACCTGCAAGCTTAAACAAGCCACAAACTCCATCCATATAGATTAGGTGCATATGAGGATGTAGTGTTCCATCTCTTACATAAGGATTAGCTAGCAGTTTCTCTATCATAACCAATATTTTCAGTAGGTGCAGTAGGTTGAGGGGAAACTCTTAGTGTTTCTGGTCGAGGTGAAGATACCCTGAACAAACCCCTCAAAGGATTTTTTTCCATAGTAACAAGTAACCGTAAATTTCAGCACATTATATAAATTTTTCCTTACCAAGAGCGCTTCACTCACTGACAATGGTTCCAGAAAAGAGTTTTGATGACCCACAAGTATAGGGGACCAATTGTAGTCCTTTAAACAAGTAAGAGTTTCGAACCCAACGAGGAGCAAAAGGAAATGGCAAGCGGTTTTCAGCAAGGTAATTTCTACAAGCACTGAAATTGTCGGTAAAAGGTAGTTTGATAAAAACACAATTTGACAAGTAGAAATAGTAACAATAGGTGCAACAAGGTAGCCCAATCCATTTTGTAGCAAAGGACAGGCCAAAACAATCTCTTATAGCAAGTAAATCATTCTCGAGGACACACGGGAATTTCATCTAGTCACTTTCATCATGTTGGTTTGATTTGCGTTCGCTACTTTGATAATTTGATATGTGGGTGGACCGATGCTTGGGTGTTGTTCTTACTTGAACGAGCCTCCAACTTATGAATAATCCCCCTCGCAAGAATCCTCAACTACGAAAGAAGAATTAAGATAAAATATAACCATAGCATTAAACACGTGGATCCAAATCAGCCTCTTACAAAATAGCGCATAAACTAGGGTTTAAGCTTCTGTCGCTCTAGCAACCGATCATGTAATAAATACTCCACAATGCATTCCCTTAGGCCCAAAGATGGTGAAGTGTCATGTAGTTTATGTTCACATAACACCACCAAGGGAATCACAACATGCATATCATCAAAATATCGAACAAATATCAAATTCACATTATTACTTGCAACATGACTTCTCCTGTGGCCTCAAGAACAAGGGAAACTACTCACAAATAATATTCATGCTTAAGATCAGAGTGATATTAAATAGCATAATGGATCTGAACATATAATCTTCCACCAAATAAATCGTCTAGCATTAACTACAAGATGTAATCAACACTACTAGTCACCCACAGGTACCAATCTGAGGTTCCGGTACAAAGAATGAACACAAGAGATGAACTAGGGTTTTGAGATGAGATGGCACTGTTGAAGATGTTGTTGAATATTAGCCTCCCAAAGATGAGATGGTTGTTGGTGATGACGATAGCTTCGATTTCCCCCTCCCGGAGGGAAGTTCCCCCGGCAGAATTGCTCTGCCAGAGGGCAAAAGTGCTCCCGCCCAAGTTCCGCCTTGAGACGGCGGCGCTCCATTCTGAAAGTCCTCTCCTTATTTTTTCTAGGTCGAAATACATTATGTACTAGAAGATGGGCATCGGAGGTGGGCCAGGGCCCCCACTACCCACCAAGGCGCGCCTGGAGCGGGTGGCCTGCCCTGGTGCCTAGTGGGCACCTGGGTGGCCCCCTCTGGTATTTCCAATATTTATTATATATTCCAAAATAATTCTCCGTAAAATTTCAGCTCATTTGGAGATGTGCAGAATAGGTATCTCTGGCATTGCTTTTTAGGTCCAGAATTCCACCTGCCGGTATTCTCCCTCTTTGTGTAAACCTTGCATATTATGAGAGAAAAGGCATTAGAATTACTCCATAAAGTGTTATAATGAATAAAAACACTACAAATAATAGTAGGAAAACACGATGCAAAATGGACATATCAAGAAGTCAGTCTACTATGTATCAGAAGTGCTTACCCCGTGCAAATCTCGGTATCCACACTATCAGAAGATAGCCTACACAGTTTTTATGGCATCCCGAAAGCTCTGACACTACTTTCAAGAGTGTTCGGTAATAGTGGCATCCGAGGTACCCTTGAATGACATCATTAACAACAGGGACACCACTGGCCGCATCGCCAAATGGGCCATAAAGCTCCTTCCCTTCGAAATTGTGTACAAACCGCGCCGAGCTATTAAATCTCAGGTGTTGGCCAATTTCCTGACCGAATGGACAAAAGCCGAGCTCCCCCGGGAATATAGTACATATTCACATTCGACAATGTACTTTGACGGCTCCAAAATGCTAGCCGGACTGGGGGCTGGGGTGATACTTACATCTCCCATAGGCAACAAGATTCGGTATGTCCCACAGATCATGTAAACGGATTCTAACAACATAGTCGAATACGAGGCCCTGCTACACGGTCTTCGGATGGCAATGTCAATGGGAATACAACGTCTTGAGGTGTGGGGAGACTCTAACCTTGCCATCTCCCACGTCAATGGCGGCATATGGAAATGTCGTCCTCAAGATATCAGCCCGGTTCGATGGGTTATAATTTCACCATGTCTCCAGAGACAACAACCACGCTATGGATGTCCTCGCTCGCATGGGCGCTAAACATGAACCGGTCCCTAAGAACACCTTCTTGGAGTGGCTCTTCAAGCCATCCTGGTGTGGCAGGACGGGGACAAGGACGCAGCAGCCAATGGCCCCGAACAAATCATCCCTCCAGAAATCAAGCCAGACGACGACACCATCGGTGGCTCAACACTCGAAGAAACACCTTCGGCTCACGAATTCATGGCAGTAATCGCACCATGGACTAAGCCCTTCCTTGCCTATCTTCTATAGCAGGAGCTCCCCGATGATCAGACTGAGGCACGACGCATAGTCTAGCGTTCTAAAGCCTACAAGGTCCACGAGGGTGAGTTATACAAGAAAAGCACTGCCGGAGTCCTCCAGAGATGCATATCCGAAGAGGAGGGGTGACAACTTTTGGCTGAAATACACGCCGGCATGGGCGGCCACCACGCGCCAGCTCGGGCTTTGGTAAGAAAAGCCTTCTGAGCAGGGATTTTCTGGCCCACCGCTTGCGCGGACGCGCATACACTAGTCCAACACTATGTTGGATGCCAGGACTTTGCAAATCAAAGCAATATGCCCCCCACGGCTCTTCGAACAATACCGATCACCCGACCTTTTGCGGTCTGGGGGCTCGACATGGTCGGACCACTTAAAGGGGGGGACCAAGAAAAGGAAATACTTAGTAGTTGAAAAATTCACTAAATGGATCGAGGCAAAACTAGTAGCCTCAACAAAGTTCGGACCAGTCATCAACTTTATATCCGACGTGGTACACCATTATGGTGTTCCCCACAGCATAATCACGGACAATGGATCCAATTTTATTGCCCAGGAAGTCAAAGACTGGTGTGCTAACATGGATATCAAGCTCGACTACGCTTCAGTGTATCATCCACAGACCAATGGACAGGTCGAACTGACCAATGGACTAATCATGAGTGGCATTAAGCCCCGTATGGTCCGTTCCCTAAAGGATTCCGATTGCCACTGAGTAGAGGATCTCAACTCTGTATTGTGGGGACTACGCACCACCTCCAACCAACCAATGGGATACACACCCTTTTTTATGGTGTACAGCGCAGAGGCAGTCCTCCCATACGACCCCATCCATGACATGCCTAGAGTACGCATGTACGAAGAAAAAGAAGTTGACTTGGACTGGTAGGATGACCTGGATGCCCTGGAAGAAGAGCATGACATAGCTCGGGCTCGCTCTACATTCTATCAACAGCAGGCCTGATGCTACCAGAGCAGGAAAGTTTGGGCAAAAGCAAACAACGTAGGCGAACTCGTCCTCCGTCTCCCTGGGAAGCAAAAGAACAAGCTCACACCTAAATGGGAGGGTCCTTTAATGATCGATGAAGTGCTAGCAGGAGGAGCATATCATCTTCGCAATCCAACGGATAATTGCCTTGAACCAAACCCTTGGAACACAGCTCGGCTTCGGTGCTTCTACTGCTAGTCCGGTGTCGTGACAATAACTACCCTTTTCTTTGTTTTTTATTTTTACTTTTTTGGGAGTTAGCACCTCCCGGGCTATGTTCGGATAAACCGAACTACGTTAGGTTCTTTAAGTATACATATTTAAATGTACTACCCAGATCTACCTGGGGCACCCTTCAAACTATACTTTTCATGCACATATTCGTCTTTGTCGTGTTTGCACCCTTCACGTACCATTTCAAACCATCCTATGCACCAATTTTACTTAAGTTTTTTACCAAGCTGGGTTGCCTGGCTCCTGCGCTTACCCCCTACGTTCCTCATTGTTTGGCTAGGGGTAAAGGGAGCACCTCTCTGATTGCTACGACCATGTTAACCATGTATGTACCTTAGACGGGTGAAGCCGAAACCTAGTGTTCTTAAGAAAATAATGGGTCGACCATGAGGGAAGTGAAAAAAATTAGGTGTTCTCCACCAAAATCCCGGGGTTGGGTCCTGATGTCTACTACGCAACTTTATTCATGTACACACGTGTTGCACCTCCAAGCGCAGAGTTTTGAAGGACAGTAGCAATTTTCCCTCAAGTGGATGACATAAGGTTTATCAATCCGTGGGATGTGTCGGATGAAGATGGTCTCTCTCAAACAACCCTACAACCAAATAATAAAAAGTCTCTTGTGTCCCCAACACACCAAATACAATGGTAATTTGTATAGGTACACTAGTTCGGTGAAGAGATGGTGATAAAAGTGTAATATTGATGGTAGAAATATACTTTTATAATCTGAATAAATAAAAACAGCAAGTTAGCAAATAGTAAACGGGCACAAAAACGATATTGCAATGCTTGAAAATGAGTCCTAGGGTCCGTACTTTCGCTAGTGCAATCTCTCAACAATGCTAATATAATCGGGTCATATAACCACCCCTCAAAGTGCGATGAAGAATCACTCCAAAGTTCCTACCTAGTGGAGAACATAAGAAGAAATCGTTTGTAGGGTACGAAACCACCTCGAAGCTATTATTTCCGATCGATCTATCCAAGAGTTCGTACTAAAATAACACCAAATAATTTCAGATTCATAATACTCAATCCAACACAAAGAACTTCAAAGAGTGCCCCAAGATTTCTACCAGAGAAACAAAGACAAGAACATGCACCAACCCCTATGCGTAGATTACCCCAATGTCACCTCGGGAATCCGAGAGTTGAGTGCTAAAAAATATATCAAGTGAATCAAAATAATACCCCATTGTCACCACGAGTATTCATTTGCAAGACATATATCAAGTGCTCTCAAATCCATAAAAGTATTCGAACGAAATCTCAAAGGGAAAACTCAATTCATCACAAGATAGAAGGGGAAAACACCATATGATCTGACTATATTAACAAAGCCCGCGATACATCAAGATTGTGACATCTCAAGAACATGAGAGAGGGAGATTAAACACATAGCTACTGGTACAAACCCTCGGCCCCGAGGGTGGACTACTCCCTCCTCATCGTGGTGGCCGCCGGGATGATGAAGATGGCCATCGGAGATGATTCCCCCTCCGGCAGGGTGCCAGAATGGAGTCTAGATTGGTTTTACATGGCTATAGAGCCCTGTAGTGGTGAAACTTCCGATCTAGGTTAACCTCGAGGGTTTTCAGAATATTTGGGAATTTATAGGGTAAAGAGGGGGTGCGGGAAGCCAACGAGGTGGGCACAACCCACCTGGGCGCGCCCTGCTGGGTTGTGCCCCCCTCGGGGCACCCCCAGGTATTGCTCTGGCCCATCGGGAGTCTTCTAGTCCATAAAAATCCACAAAAAGTTTCACGGTGTTTGGACTCCGTTTGATATTGATTTCTGCGATGTAAAAAACAAGCAAAAAACAGCAACTGGCACCGGGCACTAGGTCAATAGGTTAGTCCAAAAAATGATATAAAGTTGCTATAAAATTATTTTAAAACATCCAAGAAGATAATAAAACAACATGAATACTTCATAAATTATAGATACATTGGAGATGTATCACTATCCACAAGCTTAATTCCTACTTGTCCTTGAGTAGGTGAATGATAAAAGAAATAATTTATGAAGTGTGAATGCTAGCAAAGTGCACAAGTTTGATCAATGATAATTTCAATCACTTTTCCTAGCATCATAACAACAATTCTTTCTTATGAAACTTCTCATGTTAAAGTAGCAACCAATTCACATGTTAAGGTTCAAACAATGAATTCTCTTGAAACTCAACAACCTACGTTCTCAGTCAGCAAGCAATTGTAATTCAACCTATTCAACAGAGTTTAAGTAAGAGCTCCATATACTCAACCATTCTATAGTCTTCTATGATTGCTAACACTCACTGCATACACATGAGCAAAACGTTTCAACCGGACACATAGAAAGATAGGGGCTTATAATTTCGCCTCCCAACGTATTCACCTCAAGGGTGATGTCAACAATAATAACTCATGCTACCCATATCCAACTGGATATATGTGCCTAGATCTTTCCTCACCAAATGATGCTTGCCAAAAGAGAAAAATAAAAAGGAATAGAGAGAAAAACTTTGACTCTTTGCATAAAAGTAAATACTGGAAAGTAAAAGATAGGCCCTTCGCAGAGGGAAGCAGAGGTTGCCATGCATTTATTTGTTTGTATGCTCAACCCCTTAGTGCAAAAGAATGTCACATTATATTGCCCCTTATGATAGCAACTTTTATTATGCAGTCTGTCGCTTTTATTCTTTGCCATCACAAGTTCGTACAACGCTCAATTTTCTCTTACACTAAATGATCTAACACTTTTAGAAGCAAATTTTATTGCCTTATTGCACCGATGACTACTTGAAGGATCTTATTCAATCCTTAGTTAGGTATGGTTGACTCTTGAAAAATAAGATTTGGGTTTAAGGGTTTTGGATGCACAAGTAGTATCTCTACTTGGTGCGGAATTTTTGGCTAGTAAAGAAGGGGGCAAGCACCACATGTTGAAGGATCTATGACAATATAACTTCTATGTGAATATGAACAAACACAAACCATTATGTTGTCTTCCTTGTCCAACGTCAACAATTTTGGCATATAATATTTTGATGGGGGCTCACAATCACAAAAGATTTCCAAGATAGTGTATTTGCATGTGAAAGTTCTCTTCCTTGTACTAATTATTCGTGAATTGCTTGTATGACCAATATTGTGATTGTCAAGCCTCAAAAGATTTCACTTTCTAAACCCAATTTGAAGCTACCACTAGGCATGATATGATTTCAACTTCATGGCATTCAATTTATTCAACAATTTACTCATAGGATATAAGTGAAGCACAAGAGTAAATAACAAGCTACTCCAAAAAGATATAAGTGAAGATCAAGCGAGTAGTTAAGTAAATAGATAGTATGTGAGGACTCTCTCTTATTTAAACCTTTCATATATAAGTACTTAATTAAAATAGCAAGCAAAAAATGACTTTCTAAGAATAGCACAACTCATGTGGAGAAGCAAAAACTTAGGCTCGACCGATACTAACCGATAATTGTTGAAGAAAAAAGGTGGGATGCCTACCGGGGCGTCCCCAAGCTTAGATGCTTGAGACTCCTTGAAATATTATACTGGGGTGCCTTGGGCATCCCCAAGCTTGAGCTTTTATGTATCCTTAATTCTTCTCATATCACGGTTTTTCCTAAATATCAAAAGCTTCATCCACAAAAAACTCAACAAGAACTCGTGAGATAAGTTAGTATAAACCAATACAAAAACCTTATCGTTATCTACTGTAGCAAATCACTAAAATTATTATTCAACATTGCATAAATGCCTCTGCATATTTAATACTCCTATCCTCAAATAGAATCATTAAACAAGCAAACATATGCAAACATAACAGCAATCTGCCAAAACAGTACAGTCTGTAAAGAATGCAAGAATATCAATACTTCCCTAACTCCAAAAGTTATGAAAAAGTGCCACACTGTAGAAAATTTATCAGAGCTTATTTTGCAAATATTTTCAACATGTTATCACATTCTGACTTTTCTAGGGAATTTTTGCAACATCAATAAACTTTCTGTTTTGAAATAACAACATTGCAAAATAAGCATGGCAAAGGCTATACTTGATATTTTTATTGAAAATAAAGATGCAAAATATTATTGTAAATAATAGAAAGAAAATCATAAAAAAAATAAAATGATGCTCCAAGCAAAACACATATCATGTGACGAATGAAAACATAGCTCCAAGTGAGGTTACCGATAATGTTGGAGACAAAAGAGGGGATCCCTTCTAGGGAATCCCCAAGCTTAGTTGCTTCGATCTTCCTTAGATATTAAATTGGGGTGCCTTGGTCATCCCAAATCTTGGGGTATTGTCACTCCTTATTTTCCTCATATTGATGTCTCACCCAAAACTTGAAAACTTCAATCACACAAAACTTAATGGAACTTCGTGAGAAATGTTAGTATGATAAAGAGCAAACCATTTCACTTTGGTACTGTAAAAGACAAGATTCATAATTTTTTCCACACAATGCCTACTATATCATATCATTTACACAATTTATATTGAGCAATATAAGCCATAGAAACTATAAAACAAGCAAACTATGCATTGAAAACAGAATCTGTCAAAAATAGAACAGTCTGTAGTAATCTGTACTCCAACCATACTTCTTCTACTCCAACAATTCTGAAAAAATAGGAAAACCTGGGAAATTTTTCTATTAATCTTATTCAGAAAGAATCGGCATTTTACCACGCTTCTGTTAAAAATGAGAATTATTTTCCTGAGCGCAAAAGTTTCTGTTTTTCAGCAAGATCAAATCAACTATCACTGTAAGCCATCCCAAAGGTCTTACTTGGCACTTTATTGAAACAAAAGTAATAAAACATGATTAATACAGTAGCCTAATCATGTGAACACACAAAAACAGTAGGTAAAAGTGTCGGGTTGTCTCCCAACAAGCGCTTTCTAATGCCTTTTAGCTAGGCATGATGATTTCAATGATGCTCGCATAAAAGATAAGAATTGAAACATAAAGAGAGCATCATGAAGCACATGGCATGCACATTTAAGTCTAACCCACTTCATATGCATAGGGATTTTGTGATCAAACAATTTATGGGAGCAAGAATCAACTAGCATAGGAAGGGAAAACAAGCATAGCTTCAAAACTTCCAACATAAAGAGAGGAAACTTGATATTATTGAAATACCTACAAGCATATGTTCCTCTCTCATAATAATTTTCAGTAGCATCATGAATGAATTCAACAATATATCTATCACTTAAAGCATTATTTTCAAGATGCATAAGCATAGAAATTTTATTACTCTCCACATAAGCAAATTTATTCTCATCAATAATTATGGGAGCAAACTCAACAAAATAACTCTCATGAGATGGGAAATTAAAATCATGATGACAAGTTTCATGGTTATCATTACTCAATATAGCATACATGTCGTCACCATAATCATCATATATAGGAACTTTGTTGTCATAATCAAGTGCAAACTCTTCCAAAATAGTGGATTCATCATTAAATAAAGTCATGACCTCTCCAAATCCACTTTCATCAATATAATCATCATAAATAGGATGCATGCAATTATTGCAATAAATTATCTTATCGAAACTTGGGGAACTAAAAATATCATCTTCATCAAACATAGCATCCCCAAGCTTATGGCTTTGCATATCATTAGCATCATGGATATTCAAAGAATTCATACTAACAACATTGCAATCATGCTCATCATTTATACCAAACATTTTATTGAATTATTCTTCTATCAATTGAGCACAATTTCCCGATCCATCATTTTCGAGAAAGATATTATAAAGATGATCAATAATATGATGCAACCTCAATTCCATTTTTATGTAGTTTTCTTTTATAAACCAAACTAGTGATAAAACAATAAACTAAAAGATTTAATTGCAAGATCTAAACATATACCTTCATGCACTCACCTCCTCGACAACGGCGCCAGAAAAGAGCTTAATGTGTACTACACAACTTTATTCTTGTAGACACGTGTTGGGCCTCCAAGCGCAGAGTTTTGTAGGACAGTTGCAATTTTCCCTCAAGTGGATGACCTAAGGTTTATCAATCCGTGGGAGGTGTAGGATGAAGATGGTCTCTCTCAAACAACCCCACAACCAAATAATAAAAAATCTCTTGTGTCCCCAACACACCAAATACAATGGTAATTTGTATAGGTGCACTAGTTCGGCGAAGAGACGGCGACAAAAGAGTAATATTGATGGTAGAAATATATTTTTATAATCTTAATAAATAAAAACAACAAGGTAGCAAATAGTAAACAGGCACAAAAACGGTATTGCAATGCTTGAAAATGAGGCCTAGGGTCCATACTTTCGCTAGTGCAATCTCTCAACAGTGCTAATATAATTGGATCATATAACCACCCCTCAAAGTGCGATGAAGAATCACTCCAATGTTCCTATCTAGCGGAGAACATAAGAAGAAATCATTTGTAGGGTATGAAACCACCCCGAAGCTATTCTTTCCGATCAATCTATCCAAGAGTTCGTACTAAAATAACACCAAATAATTTCAGATTCATAATACTCAATCCAACACAAAGAACTTCAAAGAGTGCCCCAAGATTTATACCCGAGAAACAAAGACAAGAACATGCACCAACCCCTATGCATAGATTACCCCAATGTCACCTCGGGAATCCATGAGTTGAGTGCCAAAACATATATCAAGTGAATCAAAATAATACCCCATTGTCACCACGAGTATTCATTTGCAAGACATATATCAAGTGCTCTCAAATCCATAAAAGTATTCAATCTGATAAAATGAAATCTCAAAGGGAAAACTCAATTCATCACAAGATAGGGAGGGGAAAACACCATATGATCTGACTATATTAACAAAGCCCACGATACATCAAGATCGTGACATCTCAAGAACACGAGAGAGAGATTAAACACATAGCTACTGGTACAAACCCTCAGCCCCGAGGGTGGACTACTCCCTCCTCATCGTGGTGGCCGCCGGGATGATGAAGATGGCCACCGGAGATGATTCCCCCCTTCGGCAGGGTGCCGAAACGAGGTCTAGATTGGTTTTCGGTGGCTATAGAGCCCTGCGGTGGTGGAACTTCTGATCTAGGTTAACCCCAAGGGTTTTTGGAATATTTTCGAATTTATAGGGTAAAGAGGGTGAAACTGTGTTATATCGACTAGAGGGGGTGAATAGGCGATTTTTACAAATTCGTCACTCAGGAATTTCAGGGTGAGGAAAATCATAAGCAATGAACTACTTAGCAGCGGAATAAGTACTCGGATGCAAGCATAACAGAGTAGTAGCACAATCATCATGATGAAATGAAAACAAGCACAGAGTAAAAGTAGCGTAAACACATGATAAGTAGGCTGAAGACAAAGTGACTGAAGAATTAGGATTGAGGAAATTGAGAAAGTCTTCAGTCAAAATCTTCAAACAATAATGATCAAGTACCACTACACATAAATGAGGAAATGAAAGGGTTGAGGAAATAGAACCGGTAGCTTGGTGAAGACGGTGATTTGCTAGACCAGTTCCATATGTTGTGACAGTCGTACGTCTGGTTGGAGCGGCTAGGTATTTAAACCTGAGGACACACAGTCCTCATTGTATTCTCCTTGAGCTAAGGTCACACAGACCTCGCTCAATCACTCATGGTAAGTCTTCAGGTGGCTTCCAAACCTTCACAGACTCGGTCACTCGGTGATCCACATTTTCCTCTTGGATGCTATAGACCATGACGCCTAACCGTCTGGAGGATGCACAGTCTTCAAAGGTAACCAGCATTGGTTCCACACATGAACAATCTCTTCAGTGATGCTCAATCACTTTGGGTTTGTAGGTGTTGGGGTTTGGGTTTTCCTCACTTGATAATTTTCGCTCAAAGTCCTCGCAGGATGGGATGCTCTCAATTGACAAGTGTTAGTTTCTCTTGGAGCAGCCAACCAG
Source organism: Triticum aestivum (assembly GCF_018294505.1). Lineage (NCBI taxonomy): Eukaryota > Viridiplantae > Streptophyta > Magnoliopsida > Poales > Poaceae > Triticum > Triticum aestivum. The sequence continues at coordinate 339,739,338 of NC_057806.1, forward strand.
CTAGTGGTTGTAGGGGTCGGCTATTTATAGCCTAGGGAGCAGCCCGACATGATAAGACATAAATGCCCTTCAATGATATGACCGTTAGGTGGGTAGATATTTTGGGACAGCTGGCGCATAGCACAACAATAGTCGGAAATTTGAGCTATCAAATTCTTCTAGGCTATCATGTTCCTCTTTTTTAGGCAATCCGCACTGGCGAATTCCTAACTCTTCAGTCAAAACAAATTCCTCAGAGAACAGAAGATCTTCATCTCTGTCACTAAAGAAATTGACTGGACTATATGAGATTTCCAATGGCTTCACTCGAAAGGATTGGTAGGTGTAGGATTTTGATATGAGCATCACTTGGAAACTTTTCCTTAGTTTTACCTCGACCCCCTTTAACAGTACGGTGTTTCCTATGACTCAAGAAAGAGAAAATGAAACTACGAAAACAAAAGTCTTCACGCTTCATATTCCTCGCATGAATATCAAGTCTTCATGGTCACACCAATTTCTTCACTTTCAAAGTCTTTAAGAAAACTAAGGTCTTTAGCTGAAGACATTCATTTTTAGGGGTCGACTTTCATCGTAAATATCAAACTCCTCATAGACTTATAGATCTATGTACACTCACCAGATTCATCATCATTGGGCTCAAATAGGTAGCATTCAGTTACCTTGGCACCTTTCGCCATAAGGCATGGTGCATAAGATTATGATTCCGGATTGAAAGTCATAGCTGTCGGTGTACTAGAGTAGGGGTACCCTATTACCCCGAACTCGTGCACGGGCAGTTGCAGCGCCCCGCGGCAAGGCTTGACGGGTGACCACCAGGACCCTCCGTGGTTCCCTTGAAGACCATTCAAGAGCAAAGTATTCAAATCAAGGCCCCGGCAAGAGGAACTTGCCGGGAAGGCCAACCAAGGCCCCGACAAGAGGAGCTTGCCGGGAAGACACGAGACCCCGGCAAGAGGAGCTTGCGGGGAAGGCCATTCAAGGCGTATCGAGAAAGCTTGCCGCGACACGTCCCGCGTCCCGGCAAGAACCGGTGAGTGACAAGCTTCCAGACGCGACAAGACGACGGCCGCGGCAAGGAGCTTGCCGCAGGAAACCCCCACTTCGTGCCCGCGCTCTAGCTCACCTGCTAACGTGTCGCTTTGGGACTCTCCCAGAGCGCACGTGGCGGGAGGCCGTGCAGCTAGGGGTACGTGGTGGCAAGCGGAGATGAAGAGAAGCCCATCGTGGCAAATGGTGGCACTCCTAACGGTCACCTTTTGCACTGTTTAGGAGACTCAGACAGGCATTTAATGCCTTTGTCCCCTGCCGTCAGAGTTAGGTAGGGCGCACTGTATCCACAGTAGCGGTAGCTGCACCTACCCATCCTTTTCCATTTTTACCCTTCTTGTCTACGTTGCCCCCTGTCGGTGACCCCTTGAGAATATAAAAGGAGGCCCAAGCGCAACGTAGAGGGGGGGGGGGAAGTTCAGAGGTTAGGCCAGTTCGGCTCGTTCAACACCAGGAACACTCTCACGCTCAGTCTGGCAGCGTCCATCACTCCTGAGCAAGAATCCAATATACACAAAAGGCAGCAGTAGGGTTTTACGCGTCCGTGCGGCCCGAAGCTGGGTAAAATCGCCCGCGTGCACTGCCTCGATCCGCTCTTTGTACGTTCTCCGCCCCCCCCCCCACCGAACCGAAAGGGGCCCTGTCCCCATAGGTGTTGGCGGGAATCAGCATCGCCTCCCGACATCTCTGGCGCGCCAGGTAGGGGGCGTCGAGATCATGCGAACCCGATCCGGCGTGCACGCAAGCTAGATCTTCATCGTCATGGCTCCCAAGGAGCGGCCTAGCAAAAGAACGACGCCAGTGCGGCGACTGGAAAAGCTAAGTCATGCAAAACTTTAGATATTTCCTTACTATATAAGGTTATCCGCCTCGGAGATCTTGTTCTTTGTACGGAAAACCTGTGCGCGGAGGAATCAACTCGTAGCTAGTCGCGCCCTTATTTTGTTTCGAGTCCGCTCAACAACTTAAGCGAGCTGCTAGCGCCCTTACTTTGCTTCGAGTCCGCTCAGTAACTTAAGTGAGCCGCTAGCGCCCTTACCTTGTTTCGAGTCTGCTCAACAACTTAAGCGAGCTGCAACTAGTTGCGACAAGATTGCTTGTCGGTAGCAACCCCGCCAGCAGGCTGCTGAAGTTCCGCACTCGGCGCTCGCGGCAAGGGTGCCTGCACCGGCAAGTTTCCCTAGAAAGCGTAGGGTGGACGTACAAAGAGAGGTTGAACAGGAAGATAGCATGCTCTATTTATTTGAGATTTCTGCATAGACCTGTATGCCGAGGAGCCTTCTCGGGGCTAGTTGCGCTCCGTGTTGCCTCGAGTCCGCTCGGCAACTCGTGCGGTTGCGCTAGAACCAATAAGGTAAACCTTTCCGGGAGGCGTTGTTCCCGAATAGCCGCTAAGGGCCCGTTCCCTCAAGCACTACTGGCTGGATCGTACGCACTGGAAAGCATTCCAGTAGGCATAGGGAATATGCAGCAAAAGTCGAAATTCACAAGCAAGTTGAGTGCACTTAGGATGCTAATCACTTGCTATGTTTGAACGCAGTTTTGGCCCGGGGGCTGGCAACGCCCTTAGGGCCAACATCTTCGGCGTCAAGGACGACGAAGTTCTACGCCATAAGCCTTCCCGGCAACGACCTTGCCGGGAGCCGGCGTCAAGAACAACGAAGTTCTTCGCCATAAGCCTTTCCGGCAACGAGCTTGCCGGAAGCCGGCATCGAGAACGTCAAAGTTCTCTGCTGAAGATAAAAGCCTTCCTGGCAACCAGCTTGCCGAAAGCCGGCATCGAGAACGTCAAAGTTCTCTGCTGAAGATAAAAGCCTTCCTGGCAACCAGCTTGCCGGAAGCCGGCATCGAGAACGTCAAAGTTCTTTGCTGAAGATAAAAGCCTTCCTGGCAACCAGCTTGCCGAAAGCCGGCATCGAGAACGTCAAAATTCTCTGCTGAAGATAAAAGCCTTCCTGGCAACCAGCTTGCCGGAAGCTGGCATCGAGAACGTCAAAGTTCTCTGCTGAAGATAAAAGCCTTCCTGGCAACCAGCTTGCCGGAAGCCGGCATCGAGAATGTCAAAGTTCTCTGCTGAAGATAAAAGCCTTCCTGGCAACCATCTTGCCGGAAGCCGGCATCGAGAACGTCAAAATTCTCTGCTGAAGATAAAAGCCTTCCTGGCAACCAGCTTGCCGGAAGTCGGCATCGAGAACGTCAAAGTTCTCTGCTGAAGATAAAAGCCTTCCTGGCAACCAGCTTGCCGGAAGCCGGCATCGAGAACGTCAAAGTTCTCTGCTGAAGATAAAAGCCTTCCTGGCAACCAGCTTGCCGGAAGCCGGCATCGAGAACGTCAAAGTTCTCTGCTGAAGATAAAAGCCTTCCTGGCAACCAGCTTGCCGGAAGTCGGCATCGAGAACGTCAAAGTTCTCTGCTGAAGATAAAAGCCTTCCTGGCAACCAGCTTGCCGGAAGCCGGCATCAAGAACGTCAAAGTTCTCTGCTGAAGATAAAAGCCTTCCTGGCAACCAGCTTGCCGGAAGCCGGCATCAAGAACGTCAAAGTTCTCTGCTGAAGATAAAAGCCTTCCTGGCAACCAGCTTGCCGGAAGCCGGCATCGAGAACGTCAAAGTTCTCTGCTGAAGATAAAAGCCTTCCTGGCAACCAGCTTGCCGGAAGCCGGCATCGAGAACATCAAAATTCTCTGCTGAAGATAAAAGCCTTCCTGGCAACCAGCTTGCCGGAAGCCGGCATCGAGAACGTCAAATTTCTCTGCTGAAGATAAAAGCCTTCCTGGCAACCAGCTTGCCGGAAGCCGGCATCGAGAACGTCAAAGTTCTCTGCTGAAGATAAAAGCCTTCCTGGCAACCAGCTTGCCGGAAGCCGACATCGAGAACGTCAAAGTTCTCAGCTGAAGATAAAAGCCTTCCTGGCAACCAGCTTGCCGGAAGCCGGCATCGAGAACGTCAAAGTTCTCTGCTGAAGATAAAAGCCTTCCTGGCAACCAGCTTGCCGGAAGCCGGCATCGAGAACGTCAAAATTCTCTGCTGAAGATAAAAGCCTTCCTGGCAACCAGCTTGCCGGAAGCCGGCATCGAGAACGTCAAAGTTCTCTGCTGAAGATAAAAGCCTTCCTGGCAACCAGCTTGCCGGAAGCCGGCATCGAGAACGTCAAAGTTCTCTGCTGAAGATAAAAGCCTTCCTGGCAACCATCTTGCCGGAAGCCGGCATCGAGAACGTCAAAATTCTCTGCTGAAGATAAAAGCCTTCCTGGCAACCAGCTTGCCGGAAGCCGGCATCGAGAACGTCAAAGTTCTCTGCTGAAGATAAAAGCCTTCCTGGCAACCAGCTTGCCGGAAGCCGGCATCGAGAACGTCAAAGTTCTCTGCTGAAGATAAAAGCCTTCCTGGCAACCAGCTTGCTGGAAGCCGGCATCGAGAACGTCAAAGTTCTCTGCTGAAGATAAAAGCCTTCCCGGCAACCAGCTTGCCGGAAGCCGGCATCGAGAACGTCAAAATTCTCTGCTGAAGATAAAAGCCTTCCTGGCAACCATCTTGCCGGAAGCCGGCATCGAGAACGTCAAAGTTCTCTGCTGAAGATAAAAGCCTTCCTGGCAACCAGCTTGCCGGAAGCCGGCATCAAGAACGTCAAAGTTCTCTCCTGAAGATAAAAGCCTTCCTGGCAACCAGCTTGCCGGAAGCCGGCATCAAGAACATCAAAGTTCTCTGCTGAAGATAAAAGCCTTCCTGGCAACCAGCTTGCCGGAAGCCGGCATCAAGAACGTCAAAGTTCTCTGCTGAAGATAAAAGCCTTCCTGGCAACCAGCTTGCCGGAAGCCGGCATCGAGAACGTCAAAGTTCTCTGCTGAAGATAAAAGCCTTCCTGGCAACCAGCTTGCCGGAAGCCGGCATCGAGAACGTCAAAATTCTCTGCTGAAGATAAAAGCCTTCCTGGCAACCAGCTTGCCGGAAGCCGGCATCGAGAACGTCAAAGTTCTCTGCTGAAGATAAAAGCCTTCCTGGCAACCAGCTTGCCGGAAGCCGGCATCGAGAACGTCAAAGTTCTCTGCTGAAGATAAAAGCCTTCCTGGCAACCAGCTTGCCGGAAGCCGGCATCGAGAACGTCAAAGTTCTCTGCTGAAGATAAAAGCCTTCCTGGCAACCAGCTTGCCGGAAGCCGGCATCAAGAACGTCAAAGTTCTCTGCTGAAGATAAAAGCCTTCCTGGCAACCAGCTTGCTGGAAGCCGGCATCGAGAACGTCAAAGTTCTCTGCTGAAGATAAAAGCCTTCCTGGCAACCAGCTTGCCGGAAGCCGGCATCGAGAACGTCAAAGTTCTCTGCTGAAGATAAAAGCCTTCCTGGCAACCAGCTTGCCGGAAGCCAGCATCGAGAACGTCAAAGTTCTCTGCTGAAGATAAAAGCCTTCCTGGCAACCAGCTTGCCGGAAGCCGGCATCGAGAACGTCAAAGTTCTCTGCTGAAGATAAAAGCCTTCCTGGCAACCAGCTTGCCGGAAGCCGGCATCGAGAAGGTCAAAGTTCTCTGCTGAAGATAAAAGCCTTCCTGGCAACCCGCTTGCCGGAAGCCGACATCGAGAACGTCAAAGTTCTCTGCTGAAGATAAAAGCCTTCCTGGCAATCAGCTTGCCGGAAGCCGGCATCGAGAACGTCAAAGTTCTCTGCTGAAGATAAAAGCCTTCCTGGCAACCAGCTTGCCGGAAGCCGGCATCGAGAACGTCAAAGTTCTCTGTTGAGGATAAAAGCCTTCCCGGCAAGCCAGTATCGCTGGGGGCTGTGAGTGCCAAGAATCGTCCACGGCAAACCAGAGTTGCCGAGGGCTGCACTATCAGATAAGTCTTTCATCCCTCAACATGCATCCTCTTATGGACTAGGGAAAGCGAAACCACGTTTCTCCTCGGAAACTGCCGTGCTCCCTCGACTCTAGGCCCTGGGGCTCGTTCTCGGGGCCAAGTTTGGTCGTAGTCGCGGCAGCAAAGGGATGAAACGAGGAGACCGCACCCACCTCGTTCCTGCCTCCGTTAAAAGCGTGAGAAAGGTTGAGCGACGTGGGAAGGCGGCAGGGCCTGTTGCCGGGAGATGAAATGTCTGTCCGAGGGATACCAAGGATTTGCTCCTTGGCGTGGGTTTAACTCGCGAGACAAATAACCCGGCAAACATCCCCTTTCATTAAAAAACATCCCACTCAGGTACAGTCCATAGAGGATGAAAAACAGGAAAGAGAGGATTACAGATTTTAGATACAGCTAAGGCCCGAAGGCTTACAAATTAAAAAGATAAGATGCCCGTGATCCCTTTCCTGTCCCCCTTTTCAGGAGGCAGGTCAAGGAGGCGAAAAGGGCAAAAGGAGTGCCTAGGTGAGCTACGGGTGCCAGAAGACACCAAGGGAACATCCCGGGGGCCGTCCGAAGGCTGGACGGCGATGGCAACGCTGGAAGCGGGGCTCGAAGACGGGGCGGCGGGACGTCAGCACGCTGTCGAGGGCACCACGCCCTCGTACTCCGGCTTGACGGCCTTGTCGCCTGCCCTCTTCCCCTTCCGCAGCCTCCCTATGCTAGCCGCCCAAGGAGATGACCCCGGGGAGTTCAAGAAGCCGGCGACGCGGATGATGGAGTCGCCGGTGCCGCGCAAGGCGGCGCCCGACGCCTAGTCAGACCTGCTACTCCGCCGCCCGCTCCCCTCGTCGTTACTGTCGCTCCCCTCCTCGTCGCTCTCGCCCGAGGAGGAGCCTTCGCTGTCGGAGGAGCTATCCATGCAGCACTTCGCCCGAGTGCCGAAGCACCCGAAGGCCTTGACGGAGAGGAGATCGCCCTCCATCAACTTAAAATGGAGGGTAAACCCCTCCGTCAAGCTGTGGATGCGGGCGAACGTCTTCCACCCTCGATCAAGATACATCACATTAGGGGCTGGGAATGCAACGCGGACTCGCGTGCCGCTGATCCCACAGCCCCTCATGTGTAGTCTCAGCGTCTCGGGCGGCTCCACTTCCATCGCGCGCGCAAACGGAGCTGGAAGCCGGAGGCGACGACGAGGCGCCCGACGCAGCCTGACGAAGAACTCGCAAGGGTCGTCCCCTATATGGACCGCCGTGGGGGGAAGAGCCGCTGGCGGAGGTGAAGCTGACGCGCCGCCCCGTCCGCCTCTTCCCCGAGCGCCTCGACCTCGTCCTCGACCTCGTCCGCGACCTCGTCCCCTTCCTCTTCCCCTCAAGACCGGCTCTGCCACCACGGGCGCAGAAGAGGGAGAGAGGCGCTGTCTGGCGGCGACCCTCGCCGCCACCAATGAAGGGCCTGGGTTCCCTTTCTCCATGGCAGATGAGAGAAAGGGGAGCAGAAGCTGAAGAAAGGAAAAGATGAGAGAGTGCGGGTTTCTGTGCTCCCATCCCGCTCTTTATAAAGGAGCGAGGTGGGGGCTCGGCCGCCCCGCTCAGCGAATCAAGACACAAGAAGGGCAGGGAGTCGGGGCCAACCCACTCGCGACGGCCCAGTTTCCCACACCACCGTCCGTGACCCCAAGCGCATGGGAGCCGCGTGGCGGGGAGGCAGGACTAAGGCGACAGATGAGGCGGCCTCGCTCCGCCCCGTGAACACGGAGAGTGGACGTCCCGAAAACTGCGCACCAGCCCCGTCCAGTAAATGCACCACGCCCTCACACCTACCTCTGTTTAAGGAGGAGGACGTGAATCGTCCCCATCATCGTGGCCTGACGCATGCTCGGGGGGCTTAGCCCCACGCACGCCACCCACGATCTCACCCACGACGCCGCGTTTGACGCGTGCTGTTCTGGGCGTGCGCGGTGGGAGCGGAGTTAGATTCGGCGTGACCTAGGCCGCGCGTGCCCGTGCACTGTTTTGGGCCTGGCCCAACAGCGCTCGGCACCGTGTATGGCCCAGGCCCGGGGGCTCCTGTCGATGTACTAGAGTAGGGGTACCGTATTACCCCGAACTCGTGCACGGGCAGTTGCAGCGCCCCGCGGCAAGGCTTGCCGGGTGACCACCAGGACCCTCCGTGGTTCCCTTGAAGACCATTCAAGAACAAAGTATTCAAATCAAGGCCCCGGCAAGAGGAACTTGCCGGGAAGGCCAACCAAGGCCCCGGCAAGAGGAGCTTGCCGGGAAGAGACGAGACCCCGGCAAGAGGAGCTTGCCGGGAAGGCCATTCAAGGCGTATCGAGAAAGCTTGCCGCGACGCGCCCCGCGTCCCGGCAAGAACCGGCGAGCGACAAGCTTCCAGACGCGACAAGACGACGGCCGCGGCAAGGAGCTTGCCGCGGGAAACCCCCACTTCGTGCCCGCGCTCCGGCTCACCTGCTAACGTGTCGCTTTGGGACTCTCCCAGAGCGCACGTGGCGGGAGGCCGTGCAGCTAGGGGTACGTGGTGGCAAGCGGAGATGAAGAGAAGCCCATCGTGGCAAACGGTGGCACTCCTAACGGTCACCTTTTGCACTGTTTAGGAGACTCAGATAGGCATTTAATGCCTTTGTCCCCTGCCGTCAGAGTTAGGTAGGGCGCACTGTATCCACAGTAGCGGTAGCTGCACCTACCCATCCTTTTCCATTTTTACCCTTCTTGTCTACGTTGCCCCCTATCGGTGACCCCTTGAGAATATAAAAGGAGGCCCAAGCGCAACGTAGAGGGGGGGGGGAAGTTCAGAGGTTAGGCCAGTTCGGCTCGTTCAACACCAGGAACACTCTCACGCTCAGTCTGGCAGCGTCCATCGCTCCTGAGCAAGAATCCAATATACACAAACAAGCAGCAGTAGGGTTTTACGCATCCGTGCGGCCCGAAGCTGGGTAAAATCGCCCGCGTGCACTGCCTCGATCCGCTCTTTGTGCGTTCTCTGCCCCCCACCGAACCGAAAGGGGCCCTGTCCCCATAGGTGTTGGCGGGAATCAGCATCACCCCCGACAATAGCCTTGTGTGATTCCTCCAAATCCTCAAACCAGGGATCATGACGAGTTTGATGACCTTCATAGACCTCAGAGAGTCGGTCCCAGATGAGCTTCGCATGGCTGAGATGCATAATGTTCCTGAACTGATTTTGGGACAAACAAGAGCAGATGATGTCCTTCGCCATGAGGTTAAGAAGAGTGTACTTGTGAATATCATCAACCTTTGCCATCTTGCATTGATTGGTAAGACCAATCTCAGTGACGGTCCACAGTTTGCTTTTCATCGCCATGAGTCGCTTCTTCATCATGGCCTTCCACTTGGGATAATCATGACCTTCGAAGATGGGGCATGTCACTGTCTTCATTCCTGCGGTCGACATAACTAAAACTCCAGGTGGTTAAACCAAAATCACACAGAAAAAGGGAGTACCATGCTCTGATATCAATTGAAAGTATGTTATATCGACTAGAGGGGGGTGAATAGGCGATTTTTACAAATTCGTCACTAAGCAATTTCAGGTTGAGGAAATTCCTAAGCAATGAACTACTTAGCAGCGGAGTAAGTACTCAGATGTAAGCATAACAGAGTAGTAGCACAGTCATCATGATGAAATGAAAACAAGCACAGAGTACAAGTAGCGTAAACACAGGATAAGCAGGCTAAAGACAAACTGACTGAAGAAATAGGATAGAGGAAATTGAGAAAGTCTTTAGTCAAAGTCTTCAAGTAGTAACTATCAAGTACAACAGTATCTGAATGAGGAAATGAAAGAGTTGAGGAAATAGAACCAGTAGCTCGGTGAAGATGCTGGTTTGGTAGACCAGTTCCAACTGTCATGACAGTCATACATCTGGTTCGAGCGGCTAGATATTTAAACCTAAGGACACATAGTCTTGGACACACGGTCCTCATAGTATTCTCCTTGAGCTAACGTCACACAGACCTTGCCCAATCACTCGTGGTAAGTCTTCAGGTGACTGCCAAACCGTCACAGACTTGGTCACTCGGCGATCCACAATTTCCTATTGGACGCTCTAGACCATGAGGCCTAATCGTCTGGAGGATGCAAACTCCTCAAAGGTAATAAGCGTCGGTTCCGCATAGGAACAATTTCTTCAGTGATGCTCAATCACTTTGGGTTTGTAGGTGTTTGGTTTGGGTTTTGGGTTTTTCCTCATGTAGGATCGAAAGTATGTCTAGAGGGGGGTGAGTAGACTACTTGACCAAATAAAAATCTAGCCTTTTCCCAATATTTAGTCTTGGCAGATTTTAACAACTTAGCACAAGTCAAGCAATCAACCTACACATGCGAGTCTAAGAGTATAGCAGCGGAAGTAAAACATTTACATATGAAGGTAAAGGCAGGAGTTTGGAGGGAGCAAACGCAATGTAGACACAGAGATTTTTGGCGTGGTTCCAATAGGTGGTGCTATCATACATCCACATTGATGGAGACTTCAACCCACGAAGGGTAACGGTTGTGCGAGTCCACGGAGGGCTCCACCCACGAAGGGTCCACAAAGAAGCAACCTTGTCTATCCCACCATGACCATCGCCCACGAAGGACTTGCCTAACTAGGGTAGATCTTCACGAAGTAGGCTATCTCCTTGCCCATACAAACTCCTTGGTTCAACTCCAGAATCTTGACGGAGGCTCCCAAGTGACACCTAACCAATCTAGAAGACACCACTCTCCAAAAGGTAATAGATGGTGTGTTGATGATGAACTCCTTGCTCTTGTGCTTCAAATGATAGTCTCCCCAACACTCAACTCTCTCTCACAGATTTGGATTTGGAGGAAAGATGATTTGAGTGGAAAGCAACTTGGGGAAGGCTAGAGATCAAGATTCAAATGGTTGGAATCGAATATCTTGGTCTCAACACATGAGTAGGAGGTTCTCTCCCAGAAAATGAATGATGAAGTGTAGGCACGTTCTAAAGGCTCTCCTTGCTAATGAAGGAAGGGTGGAGGGGTATATATAGCCTCCACACAAAATCTAACTGTTACACACAATTCACCAAACTCGGTGGGACCGAATCAGAAAACTCGGTCTGACCGATTTAGTTCAAAATGTGAACGTTAGGCTTTTCAGTGGGACCGACATGTCAACTCGGTGGGACCGATTTTATTAGGGTTAGGGCATAACATAATCTCTGTGAGACCGATTACTCAAACTCGATGGGACCGACTTTGGTAATAAGGTAACCAGATAGTTGGTCAGACAAACTCGTTGGGACCGAACCGCTCATTTCGGTTGGACCAAAACATTGCGAAAGGGAAACATAGAGTTCGCATTGCGAACTCGGTGGGACCAATCGCTCATCTCGATTGGACCGAAATGTTATGAAGGGAAACAGAGAGTTTGCAATCCCATCTTGGTGAGACCGAGATCCCTATCGGTGAGACCGAAATGACTAGGGTTTCTGGTAGTGGCTATGTCAAGTGAACTCGGTGGCGCCGGATAGAATATTTCGGTGGGGCCGAGTTTGACTTTTGGTTTGGGACATATGTGGATATGAGAAAGTGGTTGAGGGTTTTTGGAGCATATCACTAAGCGTTTTGAGCAAGTAAGTCATTAAGAAACACGTGATCCCCTTTTAATAGTATTGGCTTTTCCTATGGACTCAATGTGATCTTGGATCACTAAAATGAAAATGTAGAGTCTTGAGCTTGAGCTAATGTGAGTCCTTAGCATTTTGAGCGGTCCACATTCCTAATCCATGCTATGCCAATCATTGAACTTTCTGAAATGATCATCTTGAAATAGTATTAGTTCAATGAGCTATATGTTGTTAGTTGATACGTCTCCAACGTATCTATAATTTTTTATTGTTCCATGCTATTATATTATCTATTTTGGATGTTTAATGTGCTTTAATATGCACTTTTATATTATTTTTGGGACTAACCTATTAACCGAAGGCCTAGTGCAAATTGCCGTTTTTCCCTATTTCAGTGTTTCGCAGAAAAGGAATATCAAACGGAAAGAAACCTTCGCGAGGATCTTTTTTTGGAAGAAATGCAATCTAGGAGACTTGGAGTGGAGGTCAAGGAAGCAACGAGGCGGCCACGAGGTAGTGAGGCGCGCCCCCACCCTCGTGGGCCCCATGGAGCTCCACCGACCTACTTCATTCACCTATATATACTCTTATACCCTGAAAACATTCAGGAGAGCCACGAAACCACTTTTCCGCCACCGCAACCTTCTGTACCCATGAGATCCCATCTGGAGACCTTTTCCGGCGATCTGCCGGAGGGGGATTTGATCATGGAGGGCTTCTACATCAACACCATAGCCTCTCCGATAATGTGTGAGTAGTTTACCACAGACCTTCGGGTCCATAGTTATTAGCTAGATGGCTTCTTCTCTCTCTTTGGTTCTCAATACAAAGTTCTCCTCGATGTTCTTGGAGATCTATTCGATGTAATACTTTTTGTGGTGTGTTTGTCAAGATCCAATGAATTGTGGGTTTATGATCAAGATTATCTATGAACAATATTTTATTCTTCTCTGAATTCTTATATGCATGATTTGATATCTTTGCAAGTCTCTTCGAATTATCAGTTTGGTTTCGCCTACTATATTGATCTTTCTTGCAATGGGAGAAGTGCTTAGCTTTGGGTTCAATCTTGCGGTGTCCTTTCCTAGTGACAGCAGGGGCAGCAAGGCACGTATTGTATTGTTGCCATCGAGGATAAAAAGATGGGGTTTATATCATATTGCTTGAGTTTATCCCTCTACATCATGTCATCTTGCCTAATGCGTTACTCTGTTCTTATGAACTTAATACTCTAGATGCATGCTGGATAGCGGTCGACGTGTGGAGTAATAGTAGTAGATGCAGAACCGTTTCGGTCTACTTGATACGGCCGTGATGCCTATGTTTATGATCATGCCTAGATATTCTCATAACTATGCGCTTTTCTATCAATTGCTCGATAGTAATTTGTTCACCCACCGTAATATATGCTATCTTGAGAGAAGCTACTAGTGAAACCTATGCCCCCCGGGTCTACTTTACATCATATAAGTTTCTGATCTATAATTCTAGTTTACTATTTATTTTGCAATCTTTATTTTTCAATCTATACAACAAAAATACCCAAAATATTTATCTTATTATCTTTATAAGATCTCACTTTTGCAAGTGGTTGTGAAGGGATTGACAACCCCTTTGTCGCATTGGTTGCAAGGTTCTTGATTGTTTGTGCAGGTACTAGGCGACTTGTGTGTAGTCTCCTACTGGATTGATACGTTGGTTCTCAAAAACTGAGGGAAATACTTACGCTACTTTGTTGTGTCACCCTTTCCTCTTCAAGGGAAAACCAACGCATGCTCAAGAGGTAGCAAGAAGGATTTCTGGCGCCATTGCCGGGGAGATCTACGCTCAAGTCAAGACATACCAAGTACCCATCATAAACTCTTCTCCCTCGCATTACATTATTTTACATTCGCCTCTCGTTTTCCTCTCCCCCAGTTCACCTTTGCCATTTTATTCGCACCTCTTCCGTTCGTCCTTCTGTTTGCTCGTGTTACCATGTGCTTTCTATTTGCTTGCATCTTCGCTTGCTAAAACTCTATTGATATGGATCCTCATCCTCTTGCTAATCTTTTTAAAAGATCCAATTATGATGAACCAATTGCTAGTGAGTTGAGTGCACTAGATAATCTTTATGAGGTTTTTCTTGAAATTCGTGAATCTGAAAATTGTGATGAAGTGCTTTATGAAGTGATTCACGATAGATCTTTGAGTAAAAAGCATGATTGCAATGATGTTATTATAAATTCTATGAACGTCAATTGTGCTAATAATATGCAAAGCCCTAAGCTTGGGAATGCTAGTTTTTCTATGTCCACTACTTGTTGCAATGATCATGATTGGGGTGATTCTTCTTTTGATCTTGAAAGTTTTTTAAGCCCCATGATGAATATGAGATTGATAATAGTGTTTGCAATATTATTGAAAGTGTGTTTGGAAGAGTGTCAACTTTAGATCCCACATATTTGGAGAATGTTCAATCTTATGAAATTTTTGATAAAAGTGGGTTTGGAGAGGTCATGACTTTAGTTAATGTTAATCCCACTATTTTGGAAGAGTGTCAACTTTGCATGCATGTGGATCGTGTTGAAAATATTTTATGTGATAGCTATTTTGTTGAATTTGCTTATGATCCCACATGTAATTATTATGAGAGATGGAAATATGGTTGTAGAAATTTTCATGTTGCTAAATTGTCTCTCATTATGTTGAGATTGCTATTGTTTCTTTCCTCATCCTTGCATATGCTATTTTTTGCTTGCTATGATAATTTGTTTGCCTATAAGATGCCTATGCATAGGAAGTTTGTTAGAATTAGATGTGTTTTTCACGTGTTTCATGATGCTCTCTTTGTGCTTCAATTCTTGTCTTTCATGTGAGCATCATAAAAAAAACTATTAATGCCTAGCTAGGGGCGTCAGACGATAAAGCTTGTTGGGAGGCAGCCCAATTTTATTTTTGTTCTTTACTTTTTGTTCCTATTTAGTAATAAATAATTTATCTAGCCTCCGTTATGACTGTGTTTTTATGTTTTAATTATTTTTTGTGCCAAGTAAAGCCTTTAGGATCTTCTTGGGTGATTGTTGTTTGATCTTGCTGTAAAAAACAGAAAGTATGCGCTCACGAGAATAATTTTCATTTTTTACCAGAGAACGATAAAATACCAGTTACAACTGCAGTAGATCAATATACAAATTATTTAGTACGTCCTAATTTCTCAGGATTTTTGGAGTAACATAAGTATTCGAAACCTACAGATTTCTACAGACTGTTCTGTTTTTGACAGATTATGTTTTCGTGTGTTGTTTGCTTATTTTGATGAATCTATGGCTAGTATCGGGGGGTATGAACCATAGAGAAGTTGGAATAAAGTAGGTTTAACACCAATATAAATAAAGAATGAGTCCTTTACAGTACCTTAAAGTGGTGGTTTGTTTTCTTATACTAACGGAGCTCATGAGATTTTCTGTTGAGTTTTGTGTTGTGAAGTTTTCAAGTTTTTGGGTAAAGATTTTATGGATTTTGGAATAAGGAGTGGCAAGAGCCTAAGCTTGGGGATGCCCAAGGCACCCCAAGGTAAAATTCAAGGACAACCAAAATCCTAAGCTTGGGGATGCCCCGGAAGGCATCCCCTCTTTCGTCTTCGTCTATCGGTAACTTTACTTGATGCTATATTTTTATTCACCACATGATATGTGTTTTGCTTGGAGCATCCTGTATGATTTGAGTCTTTGCTTTTTAGTTTACCACAATAATCCTCGCTGTAAACACCTTTTGGAGAGATACACATGAATCGGAATTTATTAGAATACTCTATGTGCTTCACTTATATCTTTTGAGCTAGATAGTTTTGCTCTAGTGCTTCACTTATATCTTTTTAGAGCACAGTGGTGGTTTTATTTTATAAAAAAATATTGATCTCTCATGCTTCACTTATATTATTTTGAGAGTCTTTTAGAACATCATGGTAATTTGCTTTGGTTGTGAAATTAGTCTTAATATGATAGGCATCCAAGATGGGTATAATAAAAACTTTCATATACGGTGCATTGAATACTATGAGAAGTTTGATTCCTTATGATTGTTTTGAGATATGAATATGATGATATTAGAGTCTTTATAGTTGATTAGTTGTGGATTTGATAGATAATTGTGTTAAAGTTTGTGATTCCCGTAGCATGCACGTATGGTGAACCGTTATGTGATGAAGTCGGAGCATGATTTATTTATTGATTGTCTTCCTTATGAGTGGCGGTCAGGGACGAGCGATGGTATTTTCCTACCAATCTATCCCCCTAGGAGCATGCGTGTAATACTTTATTTCGATAACTAATAGATTTTTGCAATAAGTATGTGAGTTCTTTATGACTAATGTTGAGTCCATGGATTATACACACTCTCACCCTTCCACCATTGCTAGCCTCTCTAGTACCGCGCAACTTTCGCCGGTACCATAAACCCACCATATACCTTCCTCAAAATAGACACCATACCTACCTATTATGGCATTTCAATAGCCATTCCGAGATATATTGCCATGCAACTTTCCACCATTTCGTTTATTATGACACGCTCCATCATTGTCATACTACTTTGCATGATCATGTAGTTGACATCGTATTTGTGGCAAAGCCACCGTTCATAATTTTTCATACGTGTCACTATTGATTCATTGCACATCTCGGTACACCGCCAGCGGCAATCACATAGAGTCATATTTTGTTCTAAGTATTGAGTTATAATTCTTGAGTTGTAAGTAAATAAAAGTGTGAAGATCATCATTATTAGAGCATTGTCCGAGTGAGGAAAGGATGATGGAGACTATGATCCCCCCACAAGTCGGGATGAGACTCCAGACAAAAAAGAAAGAAAAAAAAAGAGAAAAGAGGCCATAAAAAAAGAAAAGGCCCAAATAAAAAACGAGAAAAAGAGAGAAGGGGCAATGCTACTATCCTTTTTCCACACTTGCGCTTCGAAGTAGCACCATGATCTTCATTATAGAGAGTATCTTATGTTTTTCACTTTCATATACTAGTGGGAATTTTTTATTATAGAACTTGGCTTGTATATTCCATTGATGGGCTTCCTCAAAATGCCCTAGGTCTTCGTGAGTAAGCAAGTTGGATGCACACCCACTTAGTTTCTTTTGTTGAGCTTTCATACATTTATAGCTCGAGTGCATCCGTTGCATGGCAATCCCTATTCACTCACATTAATATCTATTGATGGGAATCTCCATAGCCCGTTGATATGCCTAGTTGATGTGAGATTATCTTCTCCATTTTGTCTTCTCCACAACCACCATTCTATTCCACCAATAGTGCTATATCCATGGCTCATGCTCATGTATTGCGTGAAGATTGAAAAAGTTTGAGAACATCAAAAGTATGAAACAATTTCTTGGATTGTCATCGGGGTTGTGCATGATTTAAATATTTTGTGTGATGAAGATAGAGCATAGCCAGACTATATGATTTTGTAGGGATAGCTTTCTTTGGAAATGTTATTTTGAGAAGACATAATTGCTTGGTCAGTATGCTTGAAGTATTATAGTTTTTATGTCAATATTAAACTTTTGTCTTGAATCTTTCGGATCTGAATATTCATGGCACAATAAATAAAATTACATTGAAAATTATGTTAGGTAGCATTCCACATCAAAAATTCTATTTTTATCATTTACCCACTCAAGGACGAGCAGGAATTAAGCTTGGGGATGCTTGATACGTCTCCAACGTATCTATAGTTTTTTATTGTTCCATGCTATTATATTATCTGTTTTGGATATTTAGAGGCTTTAATATGCACTTTTATATTATTTTAGGGACTAACCTATTAATCGAAGGCCCAGTGCAAATTGCTGTTTTTGCCTATTTCAGTGTTTCGCAGAAAAGGAATATCAAACGGAATCCAAATGGAATGAAACCTTCGCGAGGCTCTTTTCTGGAACAAACGCAATCCAGGAGACTTGGAGTGGAGGTCAAGGAAGCAATGAGGCAGCCATGAGGTAGGGAGGCGCGCACCCAACCTCGTGGGCTCCACGGAGCTCCACCGACCTACTTCCTTCGCCTATATATATACTCTTATACCCTGAAAACATCCAAGAGAGACACGAAACCACTTTTCCACCGCCGCAACCTTCTGTACCCATGAGATCCCATGTAGGGACCTTTTCCGGTGATCTGCCACAGGGGGATTCGATCACGGAGGGCTTCTACATCAACACCACAGCCTCTCCGATGATGTGTGAGTAGTTTACCACAGACCTTCGGGCCCATAGTTATTAGCTAGATGGCTTCTTCTCTCTCTTTGGTTCTCAATACAAAGTTTTTCTCGATGTTCTTGGAGATCTATTCGATGTAATGCTTTTTGCGGTGTGTTTGTCGAGATCCGATGAATTGTGGGTTTATGATCAAGATTATCTATGAACAATATTTGATTATTCTCTAAATTCGTATATGCATGATTTGATATATTTGCAAGTCTCTTCGAATTTTTGGTTTAGTTTGGCCTACTAGATTGATCTTTCTTGCAATGGGAGAAGTGCTTAGCTTTGGGTTCAATCTTGCGGTGCTCGATCCCAGTGACAGAAAGGGAACTGACACGTATTGTATTGTTGCCATTAAGGATAAAAGGATGGGGTTTATATCATATTGCTTGAGTTTATCCCTCTACATCATGTCATCTTGCCAAATGTGTTACTCTGTTCTTATGAACTTAATACACTAGATGCATGCTGGATAGCTGTTGATGTGTGGAGTAATAGTAGTAGATGCAGAATCGTTTCGGTCTACTTGATACGGACGTGATGCCTATGTTTATGATCATGCCTAGATATTCTCATAACTATGCACTTTTCTATCTATTGCTCGACAGTAATTTCTTCACCCACCGTAATATATGCTATCTTGAGAGAAGCCACTAGTGAAACCTATGGCCCTCGGGTCTACTTTACATCATATAAGTTTCCGACCTATAATTCTAGTTTACTATTTATTTTGCAATCTTTGCTTTTCAATCTATACAAAAAAATACCAAAAATAAACCACTCTTTCTCCAAGAATCTGTGTTGCATACCCCTGAGCTAGTTGGTTAAGCCAAACAACAACTTGGGGAGTTGGAAGATAAAAGTGTGTCTGACTTAGTTCATGTTAGGGGATATCTTTGTGTGTGTGTGTTGAAGAAAGATAATATCTTCATCGATTGGTCCTTGCGATTAGTTGTTGGACCTACTATTGTATCAAAACTTTGATTTGAGTATGGGCTATCATCAAGTCAAATCAGAACCAACGATGTTCATAACATTGTCTTACTTGTGGTTGATCCATCGATCATACACCATTATATCTTTTGGGTCTGACCAATGCTATCACTTGTTCACATAATTATGGAATTCCATCTCCATGGAAACTTGGATGAATTGTTGTTGAGCCCATCAGCAGCATCTTATCTTCTCCATGATTCATGTCGAACATCAAGCTAGTGTTGGAAACTTATGTAAGCATTTCTTCGTGTTTCGTTCATGAAGCATATGTTTGGATGAAAGAAATGACTACCTTTGATTCACGTGCATTTGGTGAAAGTTGCCGCCGTGAATTCGAGAAAGTTAGTTTTGCTTCCTCTAGAATCATCCCAAGTCATTCATGCACATGTGCGAAGTATTCTATGGTTTGGAGACTTGCAACCTTCATTCTATATGTATCCCTAGCACTCGAAGCCACTGATTGATTTGTTCAAGGATAAGAAGTTTTAATGCTATTCCCGAAGGGCCCAGACGGACATGCACAAGACTTCATTATTTGAATGATGGTTTCTAATCAGAACTCGGTAGTGTTTTATTGTAAGACTACTATGTGGTCATACTTGTCTGGGACAGCTTGTTCACATGTTGTAGCAGAACTAGCTCATGTTTTGGAGCTTGCTATCGTAGTTCATCTCCCGAGAATCTCGTAACATCATCTCGTCGATTTGGTTGCAAACTTTCATTTTTCTTTCTAGACTCGATGAGTCTGGAATATCCTGACACCAACCAGATCTGAATCTCAGGCGGTTGTGACGGTTGGAACGTTTCCCGAGAGCTATAATATTGGTCTCTTTGTAACCGGTAGAGTGGATGTCATGGCCAACACACCCAATCGGAAGAGCTATTATTGTAGTATCTTGCTTGAAGAAGTTGGCCACCTCCCCATAAGGATTTCATAGGATTTACTCCCTAGCTGTTCCTTATGAGTTCTTGTGCTCCCGAAGTCCGACCTTCTACCTGATGTTCTAGATACCAAACCATATCAATATATGGGTTACGCTAGCACATCAAGGAGAACATTAGAAGCAGAGTGCTAAATGTCTCTCGGTCAATCATTAGATTTTGTTTCCTTGGCCTCGCTAATGAGAAATTTGAGAAGGTGTTATCTCCCTTTGCATCTGCATCCTCCATCACTATTCATCATGGTACTATGTTGTGTTTCCAGGATCCTTGACACGAATATTGGTAAAACCTTGATGAATATGTAAATGCTCAAGTTCTTGAGAGCATGCGCAACCACTAGGATTATCATCGGCATTAATTGGGATCTGCTCTCAGTTTCTTCGATTATGCCATAACCTTTCTAACAGTGGAATCACTCTCTACTGTTGAGTTTCTCCCCAGTTACTAGAATCATTCCCATCATTCACATTTTTTCCTAGCTTGCACCACCATTGTGCCATTCAACCTTGGACTACCCTTCTCGATAATTTCTGGTCAGGATCACCTTCAAAAGTGGTCCTACCATGGGTCCCATCCAATTCCGATGATAAGAAAAATCATCCATCGCGTTGTCTTCAACAAGGTAGTCCACATCATCCATTCAAACCCAGATATGCCATTCCTTTGAACTCCGCCAAACGATCGATTGCGATTGCCTTAGGCTGGTATAAAGAGTTTCAATGATCTAGGCATCAAATGAAATTATTTTTGCCATCTAAGGGAATAACTCTACGAGTCACCTTCCCCAAGGTGCCCCATTGTGGAATCATGGCAGTTAACTCCTCGCTACGTCGTGATCGAGCGTGGATTTGTTGCCTACCTAGTGGACCTTCGTCATCTGTTACACCCCATCCCCCCGAATGTATGTTTCGTGTCTCAGCTCAAGAGATGTTTTATATCTCACCCTAAGAGTTGATCTTGAGTTGCCCGATCTTCAAGAAGACCGATTCCGATAGAGTTCCTGTCCGTCGTCATCGTGTTGGATGAAGATCTTGAAAGGAAGGACGCCAAGATCGATCTGAAGCAATGGATCATGAAGATCATGTTAGCTTGTACCCCCTCTGTCTTCTTACCTCACGTCTTGAATCTTGATACGTCTTCGTCGTATCTACTTTTCCAAACACTTTTGCCCTTGTTTTGGACTCTAACTTGTATGATTTGAATGGAACTAACCCAGACTGACGTTGTTTTCAGCAGAATTGCCATGATGTTGTTTTATGTGCAGAAGATAAAAGTTCTCGGAATGACCTGAAACTCCACGGGATATCTTACAATAAATAATAAAAAATCCTCGCCAAAGATGAAGACCAGGGGGCCCACACCCTGTCCACGAGGGTGGGGGGCGCCCCCCTAGGGCGCGCCCCCTACCTCGTGGGCCCCCTGGAGACCTCCCGACTCCAACTCCAACTCTATATATCTGCTTTCGGGGAGAAAAAATAAGAGAGAAGAAATCATCGTGTTTTATGATACGGAGCCGCCGCCAAGCCCTAAAACCTCTCGGGAGGGCTGATCTGGAGTCCGTTCGGGGCTCCGGAGAGGGGGATTCGTCGCCGTCGTCATCATCAACCATCCTCCATCACCAATTTCATTATGCTCACTGCCGTGCGTGAGTAATTCCATCGTAGGCTTGCTGGACGGTGATGGGTTGGATGAGATTTACCATGTAATTGAGTTAGTTTTGTTAGGGTTTGATCCCTAGTATCCATTATGTTCTGAGATTGATGTTGCTATGACTTTGCTATGCTTAATTCTTGTCACTAGGGCCCGAGTGCCATGATTTCAGATCTGAACCTATTATGTTTTCATCAATATATGAGAGTTCTTGATCCAATCTTGCAAGTCTATAGTCACCTATTATGTGTTATGATCCGTTAACCCCGAAGTGACAATAATTGGGATACTTACCAGTGATGACCGTAGTTTGAGGAGTTCATGTATTCACTATGGGCTAATGCTTTGTTTCGGTTCTCTATTAAAAGGAGGCCTTAATATCCCTTAGTTTCCATTTGGACCCCGCTGCCACGAGAGGGTTGGACAAAAGATGTCATGCAAGTTCTTTTCCATAAGCACGTATGACTATATTCAGAATACATGCCTACATTACATTGATGAATTGGAGCTAGTTCTGTGTCACCCTATGTTATGACTGTTACATGATGAACCACATCCGGCATAATTATCCATCACTGATCTGATGCCTATGAGCTTTCCATATACTGGTTTACGCTTATTTACTTTCCCGTTGATATTGTTACAATCACTACAAAATACCAAAAACATTATTTTGCTTTCGTTACTCTTTTGTTACCGTTACCACCACTATCATATTACTTTGCTACTAAACACTTTGCTGCCGATACTAAGTTTCCAGGTGTGGTTGATTTGACAACTCAGCTGCTAATACTTGAGAATATTCTTTGTCTCCCCTTGTGTCTAATCAATATATTTGGGTTGAATACTCTACCCTCGAAAGCTGTTGCGATCCCCTATACTTGTGGGTTATCAAGACTAATTTCTGGCGCCGTTGCCGGGGAGCATAGCTCTATTCTTTGAGTCACTTGGGATTTATATCTGCTGGACACTATGAAGAATTTGAAAGACGCTAAGACAACAATTTATCCCTCAACTACGAGGGGAGGTAAGGAACTGCCATCTAGCTCTGCACTTGATTCACCTTCTGTTATGAGTAAGCTTGCGACACCTAAACCTGCTTCAGCTATTTGTTCTGATATGTCACATGTTATTGATGATGCTACTTCTGCTATGCATGATACTTATGATGAAACTACTTCTATGCTTGATACTACTGTGCCACTTGGTGATTTTCTCGAGGAACGACTTGCTAGGGCTAGAGAGATTGAAAATATTGAATCTGATTATGATGATGAAAGTGATGGTGAAGAATCACTTGTTATTCCCGAGGGTTATTTATTTGATCAAGAAGCTTCTTTAGCTATTTTAGCTTGCAAAGATAGATATGAACTCAAAAGGTTATTAGCTAAATGGAATAAGCAATCTCTAAATGCTAGGATGAAACCTGACCCTGCTTTTGCTACTTCACCTATCTGTGTTACTGATAAGGATTATGAATTCTCTGTTGATCCTGACATAATTACTTTAGTTGAATCTGATCCTTTTCATGGCTATGAATCTAAAACTGTTGTGGCACATCTTACTAAATTAAATGATATAGCCACCCTGTTCACTAATGATGAGAGATCTCGCTACTTTTATATCCTCAAAATATTTCCATTCTCATTAAAGGGTGATGCTAAAATATGGTTTAATTCTCTTGATCCTGGTTGTGTACGTAGTCCCCATGATATGATCTATTACTTCTCTGCTAAATATTTCCCTGCTCATAAGAAACAAGCTGCTTTAAAGGAAATATACAACTTTGTGCAAATTAAAGAAGAGAGTCTCCCACAAGCTTGGGGGGAGGCTTCTCAAGTTACTTAATGCTTTGCCTGATCATCCTCTTAAGAAAAATGAAATACTTGATATCTTTTATAATGGACTAACTGATGCTTCCAGAGATTACCTGGATAGTTGTGCTGGTTCTCTTTTCAGGGAAAGAACACTGGATGAAGCTGAAATCTTATTGAATAATATGTTGACAAATGAAAATAATTGGGCACCTCCTGAGCTAGCTCCTAAGCCAGTTCCTGCTCCAATTAATGAGCCTATTCCTAAACCAACTCCGAAGAAGAGAGGTATTCTATTTCTCAGTCCTGAAGATATGCAAGAGGCAAAGAAATCTATGAAAGAAAAAGGTGTTAAAGCCGAAGATGTTAAGAATTTACCTCCTATTGAAGAACATGGTCTTAATTTACCGCCTACTGAAGAAACATATGATTTTAATCCTTTATTTATTGAAGAACCTCCTGACCCCGATAACCCGACACGGGTAGTAAAGGTAAATTCTCTCTATAGATATGATAAAGCTGTAATCCCGTTTACTAAGTTTTCTAGCCCATGCTTAGATGAGTTTGATAAATTTATGGCTAAGCAAGAAGACTTTAATGCTTATTTTGGTAGACAATTAAAATACAATTCAAATATGCTTGGACACTTGGGTGATTATATGGCTAATGTCAAAGGTGAAGTTAAACTTATTAGTAAACATGCTTCCATGGTTACCACTCAAGTAGAACAAGTACTTAAAGCTCAAAAGGAATTGCTCAATGAATTGAATAGTAAGAATAATGATAATGCTGTTAGAGTTATGACTAGAGGTGGTAGAATGACCCAGGAACCTTTGTATCCTGAAGGCCACCCTAAGAGAATTGAGCAAGATTCTCAGAGAAATAATATTGATGCACCTAGTTTTTCCAAAAAGAAGAAAAAGAAAAATGATAGAACAGTGCAAACTTCTAGTGATCCTATTACTAAAACACCTGAGAATCCAAATGATATTTCTATTTCTGATGTTGAAACTCAACCTGGTAATGAAACTGAAACTAGTGATAATGTTAATAATAATGTTCATGATGATGCTCAACCTAGTAATGATAATGATATAGAAATTGAACCCACTGTTGATCTTGATAACCCACAATCAAAGAATCAACGTTATGATAAGAAAGACTTTGTTGCTAGGAAACATGGTAAAGAAAGAGAGCCTTGGGTTCAGAAACCCATGCCTTTTCCTCCCAAACCATCCAAGAAAAATGATGATGAGGATTTTGAGCGCTTTGTTGAAATGATTAGACCTATCTTTTTGCGTATGCGATTGACTGATATGCTCAAAATGAATCCTTATGCTAAGTACATGAAAGATATTGTTACAAATAAAAGAAAGATACCAGAAGCTGAAATTTCCACCATGCTTGCTAATTATACTTTTAAGGGTGGAATACCAAAGAAACTTGGATATCCAGGAGTACCCACTATACCATGCTCCATTAAAAGAAACTATGTTAAAACTGCTTTATGTGATCTTGGAGCCGGTGTTAGTGTTATGCCTCTCTCTTTATATCGTAGACTTGACTTGAATAAGTTGACACCAACTTAAATATCTTTGCAAATGGCTGATAAATCAACTGCTATACCTGTCGGCATTTGTGAGGATGTGCCTGTTGTGGTTGCAAACGTTACTATTTTAACGGACTTTGTTATTCTTGATATTCCCGAGGATGATAGTATGTCTATTATTCTTGGAAGACCTTTTATTAATACCGCAGGGGTTATTATTGATTGCAACAAAGGCAATGTCACTTTTCATGTTAATGGTAATGAGCATACGGTACATTTTCCGAGGAAACAACCTCAAGTTCATAGTATCAATTCTATCGGAAAAATTCCATCGATTATATTTGGAGGTTTTGAATTTCCTGTTCCTACTGTTAAGAAGAAATATGATATACTTATTATTGGGGATGTGCATATCCCTGTTGAGGTAACCTAGTGTTATCCGAAATTTCTCCGGTTTCATGTTAATCGGAATGAGTTTGTTAACAAGACTTGATCAACCTTGTTAGTGTATTCCTTTTGATGAGCATGAGATGGATGAAACTAGAAGCACAACCTTCTGTACCCTCTCTATACTTTCTGTTATTTAGTTGAAATAAAGTAAAAATAAATAATTTTCTGTCTGTTATCTAATTATCCGTGCAATATAAAAATACCTCGAAAATAAAAGTTCTCCAAATGCCCTAAAAATTAAATATGATTTTTTCTAGAATATTTAAGGATTTATGGAACAAACAACACACCAGGGGGGCCAACCACCTTGCCACGAGGGTGGAGGGCGCGCCCACCCCCCTAGGGCGCGCCCCCTGCCTCGTGGGCCCATGGTGGCCCTCCTCCACTTATTCCTGCACCCATCCTCTTCTTCTTCCTCATCGCAGTACGACCCCAACTATTATTATGGATATCCGCTAGGCCAGCCGTGGCCATAGACTAACTTAGGCCAAAAGCCTAAGCTTGGGGGAGTACGTATTTCCCACCGACATTACATTCATGTTCACACACTCATTGCTAGATGTCGGTGCTCATACCTTTTCATTGTATCATCCATGCTAGTTTATTTCCTTTTATGCTTTCTTCTTGTGTGTTTGATAAACCTTAAGAAAAACAAAAAAAGTAGTAGTTTACTTTTCTCGCTATAGTAATAATTAAAAAGAAAACCCAAAAATATTTTCCCGTTCTTCTTTTGCTTGTTGGGAGCTTTCCCGTGTAAATAGTTTTATTTCTTTTCTTTTCTTTGGGGTCAGTAGGAGAAGACCATAATTAAATTGTTGAAGTAGCTCTTATATGCTTTATTGTTGATTTAACCAAGAGCCCATATTGCTTTGTCTTCTCCTGTTTATTGAATGCTCGCAGATTCCAGCTTAGTCCAATGCACATGCACTCTTATTATTATTCACATTGTTCGGTCGTGCAAGTGAAAGGCAATTATGATGATATATGATGGACTGACTGAGATGAGAAAAGCTGGTATGAACACGGCCTCTTTTGTTTTTGTAAATATGATGAGTTCATCGTTCTTGATTCAGCTTGTTATGAATAAACATGTTTGCAATGACAATTAGAGATCATAGTTGCTTGTGTCATGCTTGATTAGCTATGAGTTATAATGGTTTACCTTGCGTGCCAACATGCTATTGAGATGGTTATGATGGGGTGGTATCCTCCTTTGAATGATTTAAGTGACTTGACTTGGCACATGTTCATGCATGTAGTTGAAACAAATCAACATAGCCTTCACGATATTTATGTTCATTGTGGATTATATCCTACTCATGCTTGCATCCAATGTTTATTAATTTTAATGCATGTTCATGACTGTTGTCCCTCTCTAGTTGGTTGCTTCCGAGTCTTTTGCTAGCCTTCACCTGCACTAAGCGGGAATACTGCTTGTGCATCCAATCCCTTAAACCCCAAAGTTATTCCAGATGAGTCCACTATACCTTCCTATATGCGGTACCTACCTGCTGTTCCAAGTAAATTTGTATGTGACAAACTCTAAACCTTCAAATAATCATCCTGTTTTGTATGCTCGAAAAGCTCATGTATCAACTAGGGCTGCCTGTATCTTCCATGCTAGGCGGGTTATTCTCAACAGGAGTGGACTCCGCTCCTCACTCACGAGAAAATGGCTGGTCACCGGGATGCCCAGTCCCATGCTTTATGCAAACTAAATCAAAATAATTGCAAAACAAAACTCCCCCTGGGACTGTTGTTAGTTGGAGGCACTCGTTGTTTCGAGCAAGCCATGGATTGA
Organism: Triticum aestivum; assembly: GCF_018294505.1. Classification (NCBI taxonomy): domain Eukaryota; kingdom Viridiplantae; phylum Streptophyta; class Magnoliopsida; order Poales; family Poaceae; genus Triticum; species Triticum aestivum. The sequence goes on from NC_057806.1 coordinate 339,766,283, forward strand.
TGTTTGTTGGTGGAGGGGGAGTATAAACTTTACCATTCTGTTTGGGAACCGCCTATAATGTGTGTAGCATGGAAGATATCGCCATCTCTTGGTTGTTATGTTGACAATGAAAGTATATTATTCACCTCTATTTCAAAATCGAGCTCTGGCACCTCTACAAATCCCTTCTTCCCTCTGTGAAGGGCCTATCCATTTACTTTTATGTTGAGTCATCACCCTCTTATTAAAAGCACTAGCTGGAGAGCGCAATTGTTATTTGCATTCATCACTATTAATTTATATTGGGTGTGACTATGATTGGATCTCTTTTACCATGAATTACAATGTCTAGTTAGTCCTTGATCTTTAAAGGTGCTCTGCATTTATGTTTTGCGGTCTCAGAAAGGGCTAGCGAGATACCATCTTGTTATATCATATTATGATTGTTTTGAGAAAGTGTTGTCATCCGAGATTTATTATTATGGCTTGCTAGTTGATTATGCTATTGATATGGGTAATCACGAGACCTGAAAATTATTGCAAATGTGGTTAGTTATAATCTTTGTTGAAAACTTGAATGCTAGCTTGACATATTTATAACAACAAGAGCAAATAGAGTTTGTAAAAGTTTTTCTTTTTTTCTTTCAGTTTGTCAACTGAATTGCTTGAGGACAAGCAAGGGTTTAAGCTTGGGGGAGTTGATACGTCTCCGTCGTATCTACTTTTCCAAACACTTTTGCCATTGTTTTGGACTCTAACTTGTATGATTTGAATGGAACTAACCCCAACTGACGCCATTTTCAGCAGAATTGCCATGATGTTGTTTTATGTGCAGAAAACAAAAGTTCTCGGAATGACCTGAAACTCGACAAAATATCTTACAATAAATAATAAATAATCCTCGCCAAAGATGAAGACCAGGGGGCCCACACCATGTCCATGAGGGTGGGGGGCGCCCCCCCCCCTAGGGCGCGCCCCCCTACCTCATGGGCCCCCTGGAGACCTCCTGACTCCAACTCTATATATCTGCTTTCAGGGAGAAAAAATAAGAGAGAAGAAATCATCGCGTTTTACGATACGGAGCCACCGCCAAGCCCTAAAACCTCTCGGGAGGTCTGATCTGGAGTCCGTTCGGGGCTCCGGAGAGGGGGATTCGTCGCCGTCGTCATCATCAACCATCCTCCATCACTAATTTCAGGATGCTCACCGCCATGTGTGAGTAATTCCATCGTAGGCTTGCTGGACGGTGATGGGTTGGATGAGATTTACCATGTAATCGAGTTAGTTTTGTTAGGGTTTGATCCCTAGTATCCACTATGTTCTAAGATTGATGTTGCTATGACTTTGCTATGCTTAATGCTTGTCACTAGGGCCCGAGTGGCATGATTTCAGATCTGAACCTATTATGTTTTCATCAATATATGAGAGTTATTGATCCTATCTTGCAAGTCTATAGTCACCTATTATGTGTTATGATCCGTTAACCCCGAAGTGACAATAATCGGGATACTTACCGGTGATGACCGTTGTTTGAGGAGTTCATGTATTCACTATGTGCTAATGCTTTGTTCCGTTTCTTTATTAAAAGGAAGCCTTAATATCCCTTCGTTTCCATTAGGACCCCGCTGCCACGGGAGGGTAGGACAAAAGATGTCATGCAAGTTCTTTTCCATAAGCACGTATGGCTATATTCGGAATACATGCCTACATTACATTGATGAATTGGAGCTAGTTCTGTGTCACCCTATGTTATGACTGTTACATGATGAACCACATCCGGCATAATTATCCATCACTGATCCGATGCCTATGAGCTTTCCATATACTGGTTTACGCTTATTTACTTTCCCGTTGCTATTGTTACAATCACTACAAAATACCAAAAATATTATTTTTCTTTCGTTACTCTTTTGTTACCGTTACCACCATTATCATATTACTTTGCTTCTAAACACTTTGCTGCAGATACTAAGTTTCTAGGTGTGGTTGAATTGACAACTCAGCTGCTAATACTTGAGAATATTCTTTGGCTCCCCTTGTGTCGAATCAATAAATTTGGGTTGAATACTCTACCCTCGAAAGCTGTTGTGATCCCCTATACTTGTGGGTTATCAAATCTCGGGACGAGATTCCTGTTTAGTGGGGCTGAGTGGTCACAGCCCTAGAGTTTGATTGCAATTAGTTTCATAAGCATCCTTGCATCATGTCTATATTTGTTTGAAACTTGAAATGGGGATTGCCTAAACCTCTGGCATCAAAGGAATTCAGTAGGTTCACCTAAAATATTTTAAGTAAATCCAAATGGATTTCAAAAATGTTCATCATTTATGGAAAATGCTGTAAACAGTAACCAGAGGTGATGCACATTTTGCCATGACCTATTTGGGCTCTGAATTAAATCATACTCTATTTGCATTTGGACATTTAAATGCTATAAAATATTTTAAATGTCAAAATAATCATAAACTTAAATGTTTACTGTTGGATATATTCCAAACAGTGGGCTTGAGCAAGTTTCATGATTTTTGAGTGTGCTAAGTATTTATAATAAAGCCCTCACACTACAGAAGAAATAGAAAAACAGAAAAGAATTAGAAAAATGTGAGAGAGAGAGAGGAACCTCACCTGGGCTTACCTGGCGGCCCAAGTGGTCGGCCAAGCCCACCACCGCAGCCCCTTTGTCGCCTTCCTCCTCGCGCTAGTAGGCAGGGGCGCGTGCTCGGCGCGCGCAGCCACACGCCGGCCACCTCCTCCCTGCCTGGCTTCCTCCTCCTCCCCCTGGACGTCTCTCGCAGCGCCACGCCACCCCCGGAACTCTCTCACTCTCTCCCGACCTATTTCCCCTCCTCTGCTCTCTCTCCCTCTCTGCACGAGCGGAGTTCGTCGCCGCCGTACGCCGTAGACGCAGCCTCCGAGCTCCCCTCGCCTCCCCTACGTGTCCACGAGCATCGCCACGCCTCCCTCGTCCTCTCCGTCTTGCCATGCCTCGCCGGAGGCCCTGCATCGATGCCATCTTCATCATCTTCGTCGCCGGCCGCCGGAGATGTCTCTCGCCGCCCCGCTCGCTCCGGTGCTTCCCCGAGCACGCCGAGGCCACCTCTGCACTCGCCATGAGCTCCTCTACCGATCCCCCTACTCTCATGTCCATTAGCTCAACGTAGCCCTTGTTTCCGTCGAGACAGAGACCTCACCGGTGCCGGACTTGTCGCCGCCATCGTTTCGTTTCACCTCCGTCCAAACCGAGCGCGTCACTGCACTCAGTGCACCCCCGGAGCCCGTAGCGCCCCCAACTCCTCCTCCCATTGCCCTAACTCCGGCCGCCACCTTGGAGCTCGCCGTTGTCGGCTCCGGCCACCATAGGCCCGGCCTCCACCACCACTCGACGCGCGCCTGCAAGAGCTCTCCAACGAGCCCAAGAACGGCCTCGTCCGTGCCCTGTGGGCGTTTTCTGAGCCGCGCCGCCGTCTCAGGCCTCGCCGGCATCGAGTCGCCGGTGGCTTTGACCCACTTCAACCCCGGCTGGGTCCCGCCCAGAGACTATGACATGTGGGGCCGGCCCTAACTGGATTAGTTAGGTGTTAGTTAGTGCTAATCACGGCTGTTAGGTGTTAATCTCCTCACTAAACTAACCCTGAGCCACTGACATGTGGGCCCAGCCCAGCTGACATTTTTGTTAGAATTAGTCTAACCCTAATTAACCCAGTTAACTAACTGAGTCACTAACCTATGGGCCCCACTGGTCAGGTTTGACCTGGGCTGGTGCCTTTGACCCGTTGACATCAGAGTGATGTCATGCTGATGCAATAATGCATTTTCTGGATTTATTTTAATCAGGAAATTTCAGAAAATATCCAAAACTTCTAAAATTCATAGAAAATCAAATGTAGCTCCAAATCAAATAATTTATATATGAAAATTATCAGAAAAATCCAAAGAATCTGATTATGGCGTTATCATGATGTTTGAACAACTTATGCTTGCTGATCAGGTTAAATCAAGCAAGTGGCATTTAAATAATCACATATGGAGTTAAATTTGAATCTTTGGTTCAAACCAACTTCATTTAATCTGGGTTTAGTTGCATTAGCTCAAATCACAACATCCTGCCACGTCATGATCATGCATCATATTGTCCATTGCATTGATTGCGCTCTCTCTCTCTGTTGCCAGTACCTGTTCCCCCTCAGTAGACGTATGTTCTGACGATGAGTTCGATGACACCGATGAAGAGCTATACTATCTTCAGAAGTGCCAGGCAAGCAAAACCCCCCTTGTTCATTCCGATACAATCCCACTCTCTCGCTCGTGCTCTCTTTTACTGCATTAGGACAACAACGATTCAACTGTTACATGGTGCGGTAGTTGAACCCCTTTCCTCTGCCTGACCTGTGATTGCCACAGTAAATAGATGAAACCCACTAGCATGAGTAGGAGTTGTTTGAGACCTGATGTGCCTACTCATGCATGCTTGTTTGTCATACCTGCTATTGCTTAGAGTTGTGTCAGGTCTGATTCATCGGGGATGAATTGGAAAGTTGTGAACATGTCCTACTGTGTGTGAGATAAGTGCGTCGAACACGATTTGGTTAAGGTATCGATGAGAGGCCACGTAGGAGTACATGGTGGGTTGTTTCATTGGAACCGTCCTTAACCACTGAGATCTGTATGTGTGATTTAAGAACCAGTTACTACCATGCATTAGGATCCTTAATTGACCCTCTCGGCTTCTTAACCACCCTAGTCCTCTGTCCAGGAGTTGCAACTAGTTTCTGGTGTTTGTAGGATATCTGTTGGCGGCCGTGCGTAGTGCTGACCCAGGGGTGGGCTATGATGCGGTAGATACAACATGGTCGGGCATGTCGGGCGCCCGTTTGGTGTCTCGGAACCTTGTACACATCGTTCAGGGCCGTATGTGGAAACCTCGGCCGGACTCCCTGCGGTTGGAACCTACATAGGCGATAAACCTGGACTAAGACTTGAGTGTTTAGGTAGGCCGTGGCCGACACCCTCGTTGGGCTTCCGCTTGAAGGTTGTCGAGTACATGTCATGTAAACGATGGTAAGTGGTGAGAGCGTGTATGAAGAAGTACACCCCTGCAGGGTTAACATCATCTATTCGAATAGCTGCGTCCGCGGTAAAGGACTACTTGGTTGCCTATACAGTTCATAGAAAAGTGAATGTGGATACTCTAAAATGCGCAAGATAAGCGTGAGTGCTATGGATGGCGTTCTCGTAGGGAGACGGGAGCAGATCCATAGTGGTGTATTGATATGGTGAATATGCGGACTCGTGTGCGCCACCTCAAAAGAGTTACTTGCAGTCGTAGTTTAAGATAGCCACCGAGTCAAAGCTGGCATGCTGTAGTTAAACTCCACCACCCCCTTTGTTGATACCGATGCATATGTAGTTAGTTGTGATGTAAGTCTTGCTGAGTACATTTGTACTCACGTTTGCCTATTTTATGTTTTGCAGAGAGACGTCAGTCTCGCTAGTAGTTCCATGTGGACTTTGACGTTTAGCTTGATACCTCAGCTACGATCTTGTACCCTCGGCAAGATCTAGTAGACAGTCAGGCTTCTCAGCCTTTTTCATTTGTAGATGTCTGTACCGAGACATGTTAAGCTTCCGCATGTGCTTGTTGTTTGTATGCTCTGTATGTTGGGGGTCATGAGACCCATGTTTGTAATACTTGGCTCCTCGGAGTCTATTGAATAAATACTTGAGTCGTAGAGTTATGTTGTGATGCCATGTTGTATTTACACATATCGAGCATATTGTGTGTACGATGAAATGCTTGGTATGTGTGGGATCCGACAACCTAGTTGTTTATCCTTGGTAGCCTCTCTTATGGGGAAATGTAGTCTTGTGCTTCCATGAGCCATAGTAGTCCACTAAAGCCCGGTTCACCAGAGTCCTGCTAGCCCAACACTACTGCTCCGGAACACTTGACTGGCCGGCGTGTGATTCACTTTGTTCCTTTGTCTGTCCCTTCGGGGAAATGTCACGCGGTGACATCCGGAGTCATGCCTAGCTTGCTACAGCCTGGTTCACCATAGTCCTGTTAGCCCAGTGCTACAGCCCGGATTCACAGGCTGCTGACCGACATGCTCAATGTTGATTCATGTATGCATGTCCCCGTAAGTTAGTGCCACTTTGGGTTCACAACTAGTCATGTCGGCCCGGGTTCTTTGTCATATGGATGCTAGTGACACTATCATATACGTGAGCCAAAAGGCGCAAACCGTCCCGGGCCAGGTAAGGTGGCACCCGTGGGAATACCGTGCGTGAGGCCGCAAAGTGATATGATGTGTTACATGCTAGATCGGTGTGACTTAGGATCGGGGTCCTGACACTTCTACTCTTGTAGAACTTGTTGAAGTTCTTCACCATTAGGCTCAATTTTTCATTGAAGGCTTGTTTCTCACTTGATGATGTAGGAGCATCACATGAGGCTTTGTAAGCACCACTTGACTTGTTGTGAAGCTCTTCCTTATCCTTGAGTGACATCTCATGAGCAACAATTCTTCCAATGACTTCCGTTGGCTTGAGATCTTTGTAGTTGGGCATCATTTGATCAATGTGCACACAATATCATATTTTCCATCCAAGGATCTTAGGATCTTCTTGATGATGAATCTATTGGTCATCTCTTCACTTCCTAAGCCGGCAATCTCATTTGTGATGAGAGCAAGCCTAGTGTACATTTCAATGACACCTTCACCATCCTTCATTTTGAACTTGTCAAGTTGACTTTGAAGCACATCCAATTTGGATTCCTTGACGGAGTCCGTACCTTCATGCATATCAATCAAATTATCCCAAATTTCCTTTGCATTTGCAAGACGGCTGATTTTGTTGAATTCTTCGAGGCACAATCCGTTGTAGAGGATATCGCAAGCTTGAGCGTTGTATTGCAACATCTTCAACTCTTCCGCGCTAGCTTCATGGTTCGGTTCTCTCCCATCAAAGAATTCACCTTGCAAGCCAATACACACAATAGCCCAAATGGCGGGGTTATGTCCAAGAATATGCATTTTCATCCTATGCTTCCAACTAGCAATTAGTACCATCAAAGTAAGGACCTCTACGGTGGTAATTTCCCTCGCTAGACGCCATACTCTCCTAGGTTGTGAGACCAAGGCTATGATCACCAAAGCTATGGAAATCAAGGCAAATGGATACCAAAGATCTGATACCACTTGTAGGATCGAATGTATGTCTAGAGGGGGGTGATTAGACTACTTGACCAAATAAAAATCTAGCCTTTTCCCAATTTTAAGTCTTGGTAGATTTTAACAACTTAGCACAAGTCAAGCAATCAACCTACACATGCATAGTCTAAGAGTATAGCAGCGGAATGTAAAACATTTGCATATGAAGGTAAATGGAGGAGTTTGGAGGGAGCAAACACAATATAGACACAGAGATTTTTGGCGTGGTTCCGATAGGTGGTGCTATCGTACATCCACGTTGATGGAGACTTCAACCCACGCATGGTAACAATTGCGCGAGTCCATGGAGGGCTCCACCCATGAAGGGTCCATGAAGAAGCAACCTTGTCTATCCCACCATGGCCATCACCCATGAAGGACTTGCCTCACTAGGGTAGATCTTCACGAAGAAGGCGATCTCCTTGCCCGTACAAACTCCTTGTTTCAACTCCACAATCTTGACGGAGGCTCCCAAGTGACACCTAACCAATCTAGGAGACACCACTCTCCAAAAGGTAATAGACGGTGTGTTGATGATGAACTCCTTGCTCTTGTGCTTCAAATGATAGCCTCCCCAACACTCAACTCTCTCTCAAAGATTTGGATTTGGTGGAAAGATGATTTGAGTGGAAAGCAACTTGGGGAAGGCAAGAGATCAAGATTCAAATGGTTGGAATGGAATATCTTGGTCTCAACGCATGAGTAGGTGGTTCTATCTCAGAAAATGAATGCTGAAGTGTAGGCACGTTCTGATGGCTCTCCTTGCTAATGAAGGAAGGGTGGAGGGGTATATATAGCATCCACACAAAATCTAACCGTTACACACAATTCACCAAACTTGGTGGGACCGAATCCGAATACTCGGTCAGACCGATTTAGTTCAAAATGTGAACGTTAAGCTTTTCGGTGGGACCGACATGTCAACTCGGTGGGACTGATTTTATTAGGGTTAGGCCACAACGTAATCTCGGTGAGACCGATTACTCAAACTTGGTGGGACCAACTTTGGTAATAAGCTAACCAGAGAGTTGGTCAGACAAACGCAGTGGGACCAAATCGCTCATTTCGGTTGGACTAAAACGTTACGAAGGGGAAACAGAGAGTTTGCATTGCGAACTCGGTGGGACCGATCGCTCATTTCGGTTGGACCGGAACATTACGAAGGGAAACAAAGAGTTTGCAATCCCATCTCGGTGAGACCGAGATCCCTATCGGTGAGACCGAAATGACTAGGGTTTCTAGCAATGGCTATGTCAAGTGAACTCGGTGGCGCCAGATAGAATATTTCGGTGGGGATGAGTTTGACTTTTGGTTTGGGACATATGTGGATATGAGAAAGTGGTTGAGGGTTTTTGGAGCATATCACTAAGCATTTTGAGCAAGTAAGTCATTAAGCAACACCTCATCCCCTTTTAATAGTATTGGCTTTTCCTATGGACTCAATGTGATCTTGGATCACTAAAATGAAAATGTAGAGTCTTGAGCTGGAGCCAATGTGTGTCCTTAGCATTTTGAGGGGTCCACATTTCTAATCTGTGCCACGCTAATCATTGAACTTTCTGAAATGATCATCTTGAAATAGTATTAGTTCAATGAGCTATATGTTGTTAGTAATTACCAAAACCACCCAGGGATAGTTGCACTTTCACCTCACTTGATGATTTTCGTTCAAAGTCCTTGGAGGATGGGATGCTCTCAATGACAAGTGTCAGGTTCTCACGGAGCAGCCAACTAGCTAGTGGCTGTAGGGGGCGGCTATTTATAGCCTAGGGAGCAGCCTGTCATGATAAGACATAAATGCCCTTTAATGATATGACCGTTAGGTGGGTTGATATTTTGGAACAGCTGACACATAGCACAACAACGGCCGGAAATTTGACTATCAAATTCCTCAGGGCTATCATGTTCCTCACTTGTAGGCAATCCGCACTGGCGAATTCCTAACTCCTCAGTCAAAACAAATTCCTCAGAGACCAGAAGATCTTTGTCTCTGTCACTGAAGAAATTGACTGAACTGTATGAGATTTCCAATGGCTTCACTCGAAAGGATTGTTATGTGTAGGATTTTGAGATGAGCATCACTTTGGAAACTTTTCCTTAGTTTTACTTCGACCCCCTTTAACAGTACGGTGTTTCCTATGACTCAAGAAAGAGAAAAACGAAACTACGAAAACAGAAGTCTTCAAGCTTCATATTCCTCGCATGAATATCAAGTCTTCAGGATCACACCTGTCGTGGTGGGAGCACGGCAGATGCCAAGGGATGGCTAAAGATAGGAGGAGGCTCGAGGGCACTGGTGGGCTACAAAGGCACGGTCGGCATGAGCGAGCGCGGGGCGCAAGACATACCCAGGTTTGGGGATCTCCGGATATATAACACCCCTAGTCCTGCCGAGTGTAGTTGATATGTATTAGTACATAGTTGCTCCTAGAGCTGTATGGAGGAAGAAGGAAGGCATGACAAGGCCTAGGCTGCTCCCTCTCCTTGGGTGTTGCTTGCCACGTGTGTGTGAGTAAGTGAATGATCGCGTCTCTGTATGCATGAGGGCTCCTGGGGGATTTTATAGGTCAACCCCCAGGGGTACAATGGTAATGTTACAATGCCATGGGGACGGGTTGTCATTGTTTGGGAAGCCGGCTCTGGGACCCACCGGGGGTCAGGGCTCGCCGGGTTCTTTGGGCGTGGGGCCCACTGGGTACGGGGGCAATGTTGGTCGTCTTGTCGATCGTCATGGAGTGGCCGGGTTGAGTCGGCTACAGTGGCGCTCCGTCGGGTCACCGCTTGCTGGCATCATTGGTGACGATGGTCGCACTGTTGCCACGCCGACCCTGGTCAGCGAGTAGGTGGGGCACTGTTGCCACGCCCCGGCTGACCAGAGGCATGGGCGGGGCCACTGTTGCCTCGGTCATTGGTAGATGGAGACTCGTCCCATCGTACGACTGGGATGGGACGGGAGCTGACCCGTGGCCGGGTTGAGGAACGCGCCAAGGGTGGAGCTGTCTTGTTGGAGAAGTCTTGAGGTGCCAGGTTCAGCTGTCTTGAGATGGTTGTTGGGGCCGAGTTGAGGAGTCCGGCCGGGTTGAGGAGTTTGGCGGGGTCGAGGGGCTTGGCTGGGTCGAGGGACCTGGCCAAGCGTGAGCCGGCTTGAGGGGCGTTAATGGCCCCGTTGTTTTTGAAAAGGATCCGGTTTCCGTTGTCTGCCTGGGGTTCACCCCCCCCCCCCCGACAGTAGTCCCCGAAGATGTGAAGGTCCACCGTCTTCGGATGGGAGGGCCTTCGCAGTCCCCCCCCCTCGAGGAAGCGAATTTTGCGGCCACCGGGTCCGGCAACACCCGCTGTGTAACGGCTTCCGCAAGCCGGATCGCGGCACCCCAACAGGGGCGGGAACCAAATAGTCCATCGAATCTTGGGGCAATCTTTCGGGCTTCGCGCGGGTGCCATGTGGCGCCCGGGAGCCCGAGGGGCCTGACAGGCCATGCGCGCGATAGGACGGGGCAACGCGCTTGGGCCCACCGCGGCGCGCCGTTAGCCCACGTGCGCGGATTTATTGTAGCGTCCGCGGGCCAGTTGCCATTCTCGATGCAGTTATTGTGCGCGTACGTGCGCAGTTATTGCGGGGAAGTGGGAGGGGCGAGCCCAAACGATCCCACTTCCCCATGTTTCGAATCGTGGGTTATAAGTTGGGAGAGGGGGGCGGCGGAAGTCATTCTCACTCGCGCTCCCCTGCTCCTTCTTCCTTCCTCTGCTTCTTGTGACCACCGCGTGCTGCGATGCCCACCGCTACAAGCAGAGCTTCATCGCCATCCTTCTTCCTTTCTCTTTTTCGTCTTCGTCGATGGCGCTGCTGTCGGGCTCGTGGATGGGCTCGAACGTCACCCTAGACGACATCACCTATCTTCGCGCATCTAGGTGCTTGTCGAGGGAGACAAAGGTTGTCGTGCGCCTTCCGCGGGGCGAGCGGGAGCCGCGGCCAGAGGGCACGGAGCGCGTGGTCTTCTACCCGCACTTCAAGCGTGGGTTCAGGCTTCCCGCGAGCACCTTCTTCCGTGACTTCCTGGAGCTCTTCGGACTCCAGCGCCACCGTGCAGCTTTCAGGCTTTGTCACCCTCTGCGAGGGGTACCTGGGGATCAAGCCTTCGATCAACCTCCGGGTGCGCTTCTTCTCCTTGAAGCAGCTGGGGCCGAGGGCCAGGGAGATGTCCGAGTTCGGGGCCGCCGTCATCTCCAAGCGGTCGGGCACTGACTGCCTGAAGATGCCGCTGGAGGATTTTGCCAAGAAGTGGCACAATTACTTCTTCTACGTCCGCAACCTCGGTGCGGACTCCATCAACTTGCCGCCCTTCGTCAACTCACCGCCGAGGGAGAAATAGAACTGGGGGTACTACCCCAAGCACCCGTCACAGGAGGTGCTCAACCTGTGCGAGCGGGTGTCGGTGATGAAGGAGCGGGAAGGGCTCACCGGCACCAACCTCATCACCGCCTTCATCAGGCGCCGAGTGCTGGCGCTGCAGCAGCGCAGCCACCTTATTAGTGAGATGACCGGCCTTCAGGACCCCAACCGCATGTCGAACTTGCGGCTGGGGGCGGACTAGGTTGCCCGCCGGGTCAATGATATCTCCAAGGCCAACCAGTGGGACGACTGGGAGTTCGGGAAGTCTCTGTACAGCCAGGCGAACCCGATGCCCGCGGTGAGTCCCTGGTCTCCATACTTTGCTGCTGCTCATCTTCTTATTCGCCCCGACGCGCTGCGGGAGTTGCTTCTGAACGCCATTTGGCATCCTTATGACTGGGGACGGACGCAGGTGGTGCGCGCTACCTCGGAGGAGCCTGAGGCCCACGGCGGAGGGGAGGGGGTGACCGCCGACGCAGGCGCAGGACGCCGAGTGGGTAAGTTTGTCTTCACTTATTGAGTTGCCGGGCGCGCGATGGTTCTAGCGATGCTGACGCGAGCCGTTGATGCAATGGTGCCGGGCGGAGGAGGTGGCGGTGCGGCCGGAGCCGGATCGTCCCGGGGGGACCGGCGGCGACCCGGCCGCACTGAAAGGACAACATCGTGCTGCGGGCCCCGGACGGTGGCGCGAAGCCGCCTGCCAAGAGGAGGCGCGGCGCTCCGCAGGAGAGGGCGGCGAGGCCCGCCGTTCCGGTGGTGTCGGGGTGAGTTCCTTTCTTGCTTGAACCGAGTGGCCGAGCGGCTCTGCTTGGCTCTTGCGTATTTACTCTATCTTGTGTTTTAGGTCGCCGATCTCGTTGGCGCTGGCGGCAGCGGACGCTGCGTCCAATGAGGGCGCCGCGTTTCGGAGGAGCCGGTACGGCACCCTTGACCAGGACGAGGAGGAGGAGCGGGCGGAGGCGGCAGATCCGGACCTTGGCCTAGACCCGGCCGACGCCGAAGGCCAGGCCTGGTGGGACCAGAACAGGGCCGTGGTGGAGCTGGAGGCGGCATCGACCCAGGCCTGGGTTAACGCCGCGGCGCCGCGGGCGTGGCCGGAGATGCCGACAGGGACGGTGGCGGCGGCGACGGTCTTTGTGCCGGTGTCGGGGGGAGAGCGCAGCCGGGACGGCCATGCGGATGTGATGGACCTCGACCAAGAGGTCGTGGTGCTTGAGGACGGCGCCCCGCCACGGACCGACGTGGGTGAGCGGGCGGGGGCCGGTGGAGACGGCGGCGATGCCGTCTTGGGGGAGGTGCCGCGGACGGCGCCAAAGGGGGCGCCTTAGGCGTCGACGGGCGAGGCGCCGTTGGTGGTGGAGCTGCAGGCCACCCTGGCCACCGAACCGGCGATGGTGCCGGAAAGGGTGCCAGAGAAGGCGTCGGCCGTAGGGGAGGCGGCCAGCGAAGAGCGCGCCCTGGTGCTTAGGCCAGGGGGTCACCGGGCCGTCGGGTCGTAGCCGACGCGGAGCAGGACCAGCAAGGTCTTCTTCGGGCCTCTGACCCAGGAGGAGGCGGCGACAGCTGCCGTGACCCGGCGCCTGCAAGGGCGCACGGACCGGATCCAGGCCTTCAACCAGGCCGAGGTGGAGCAGGCGCGGGAGCAGGAGCGTGCCGTGTCCGTAAGTTTTTTCCTTGCCTCCTGTTTTTCTTTTTCTGTTGCTTCTTTTTCGTGGGGCGCGCTAGCGCACCCACTAGGTGTAGCCCCCGATATTCGGGCCAAGTGTGTAGCAGTTGGGTCAAATCTTAAATTGATGTCTATCGGATTTTGGGTTCCGGCAAAACCCTTGAGGTTCGAACACTGGGGTGCGCACAAAGATCTCCCCCCCTCTCTAGCTCACACACATCATGATCTCACGGCCTAGCTCGACGAACCCAAAGAACAAGAGACATAAGAGTTTATACTGGTTCGGGCCACCGATGTGGTGTAATACCCTACTCTAATGTAGTGTGGTGGATTGCCTCTTGGGCTGAGGATGAACAGTTACAAGGGAAGAACAACCTCCAGAGGAGAGGCATTCTTGAGCTCGATGAGCTTGTGTGGATGAGGATGATCTGAGTGATCCTCCCTCCTATGGTGGTGGTTAGTCCTATATATAGAGGCCCGGGTCCTCTTCCCAAATATTAGGCGGGAAGGGATCCCACAACGACCAATTTGAAGGGGGACAGCTAGTACAAGCTATCCTGACAAAAGTAGTCTTCGCCAGCCAAAGGCTCTCGTGGTGACGCGGTCTTGGGCTCCATGGTGACCTCCATCCTGCTATCCCGCTGGTCTTGGTCTTGTTGCACCGATATGTAAACCTTTGCCTGATGCCTCGGGACTCCGCGCCTGCACTTGCCTCTTTAGCACCAAAGAGGAAATGAGGACACTGCGCGCTGTCGCCCGCCTGGCTCCAGTCGTCATGGCTTGCGTCACACAAACCTCGCGAGGTGTCCCTTGCCTTGATCTCTCCGCCCCTCGCGAGCCAGCCTGGTGAGGCCGCCCCTGAGGAGGTCTTGCATCATCCGCCTCGTGAGGCTTGGCCCCTCGCGAGGGTCTTGAGTGTTTGCTGGTGAAGGTGGGTCGTATAGTGCCACTGATGGAGCCACGCTGTGGGCCGCAGGCAGGCAAGTCTGGGGACCCCCATTCCCAGAATACCGACAGTAGCCCCCGGGCCCAAGGCGCGCTCGGACTTGGCTTCAGGGCGAAGCCAATGGGCAAGTGCGGAGCATCATGGGCTCCAATAGCCTATGGCCCCACTCGATGCGTGGCGACCGATTGGACGTGGGTGGCCCTGCTTCCCCATGCAGCCTTGATATCCTCCTAGCTAGGCGGCCACGGCGTCCCACACGGTTATTTTCCCATTGCTGGCAACGCACCCCCCGACTCCTCCGCTTCTTCGAACCTCAGCTTCCTCTCCCAATCCGACCTGAGCTTAGTCCTCTCCATCGCCATGGCGCCGAACTGGACGGAGAAAGGGAAGAAGCCCCTGTCTTCAGCCAACCCGCCTTTGGCTGTCGAGCCCACTGTCGGCCGATCACGGGTGCTCAATGAGGAATCCATGGACAAGGTCCGCCATGCACTTGCCACCAGCTTCAATGAATGGGGAGGGACGGCGGCCTGGCCTGCGTCTCAAGCTTCTATCGATAGAACAGCCACCAAGGTCCAGTTCTTCATGGACGCCCTATGGGGTGATCTGGTCCCCCTCCTCCGCTTTCTTCAACGCCGTGCTTTCCCATTACCAGATTCATCTGCTACACCTAGATCCCTGCTACCTCTTGAGCACTGCGTTGGATTTCCCCGAAGAGGAGAGGATGATGCAGCAAAGTAGCGTAAGTATTTCCCTCAGTTTTTGAGAACCAAGGTATCAATCCAGTTGGAGGCTATGCTCGAGTCCCTTGTACCTACCCAAAAACAATAGCTCAACGCAACCAACACGCTTAGGGGTTGTCAATCCCTTCACGGTCACTTACGAAAGTGAGATCTGATAGAGATGATAAATAATATTTTTGGTATTTTTGGTATAGAGATGCAAAGTGAAAAGTAAAAGGTAAAGTAAAAGCAAAGCAATAATAAAGTGATGGAGATTTATATGATGAGAAAGAGACCCGGGGGCCATAGGTTTCACTAATGGCTTCTCTCAAGAGCATAAGTATTCTACGGTGGGTGAACAAATGACTGTTGAGCAATTGACAGAATTGAGCATAGTTATGAGAATATCTAGGTATGATCATGTATATAGGCATCACGTCCGAGACAAGTAGACCGACTCCTGCCTGCATCTACTACTATTACTCCACTCATCGACCGCTATCCAGCATGCATCTAGAGTATTAAGTTAAAAACAGAGTAACGCCTTAAGCAAGATGACATGATGTAGAGGGATAGTTTCATGCAATATGATAAAAACCCCATCTTGTTATCCTCGATGGCAACAATACAATACGTGCCTTGCTGCCCCTTCTGTCACTAGAAAGGACACCCCAAGATCGAACCCAAAGCTAAGCACTTCTCCCATGGCAAGAACAACCAATCTAGTAGGACAAACCAAACTGATAATTTGAAGAGACTTGCAAAGATAACAAATCATACATAAAACAATTCAGAGAAGATTCAAATATTATTCATAGATAGACTTGATCATAAACCCACAATTCATCGATCTCAACAAACACACCGCAAAAAGAAGATTACATCGAATAGATCTCCACAAGAGAGGGGGAGAACATTGTATTGAGATCCAAAAAGAGAGAAGAAGCCATCTAGATACTAACTATGGACCCGTAGGTCTGAGGTGAACTACTTACACTTCATCGCAGAGGCTTGGATGATGATGTAGAAGCCCTCCATGATCGATTCCCCTTCCGGCGGAGCTCCGGTACAGGCCCCAAGATGGGATCTCGTGGATACAGAAAGTTGCGGCGGTGGAATTAGGTTTTTGGCTCTGTCTCTGATCGTTTGGGGGTATGTAGGTATATATAGGAGGAAGGAGTACGTCGGTGGAGCTTCGAGGGGCCCACGAGGCAGGGGCGCGCCCTAGGGGGGCGCCCTCCACCCTCGTGACCGCCTCGTGGCTTTCTTGATAGAGGGTCCAAGTCTCCTGGATCTTATCTGATGAGAAAATCACGTTCTCGAAGGTTTCATTCCATTTGGACTCCGTTTGATATTCTGTTTCTCTCAAACACTGAAATAGGCAAAAACCAGCATTTCTGGGCTGGGCCTCCGGTTAATAGGTTAGTCCCAAAAATAATATAAAAGTGGAAAATAAAGCCCAATATAGTCCAAAATAGTAGGTAATATAGCATGGAGCAATCAAAAATTATAGATACGTTGGAGACGTATCAAGCATCCCCAAGCTTAATTCCTGCTCGTCCTCGAGTAGGTAAATGATAAAAACAGAATTTTTGATGCGAAGTGCTATTTGGCATAATTTCAATGTAAATCTTCTTAATTGTGGTATGAATATTCAGATCCGACAGATTCAAGACAAAAGTTCATGTTGACACAAAAATAATAATACTTCAAGCATACTAACAAAGCAATTATGTCTTCTCAAAATAACATGGCCAAAGAAAGCTATCCCTACAAAATCATATAGTCTGGCTATGCTCTATCTTCACCACACAAAGTATTTAAATCATGCACAACCCCGATGACAAGCCAAGAAATTGTTTCATACTTTTGACATTTTCAAAACTTTTTCGATCTTCACGCAATACATGTGGAATAGAATGGTGGTTGTGGAGAAGACAAAAAGAGGGGAAGATAGTCTCACATCAACTAGGCGTATGAACGGGCTATGGAGATGCCCATCAATAGATATCAATGTGAGTGAGTAGGGATTGCCATACAACGGATGCACTAGAGCTATAAGTATATGAAAGCTCAACAAAAGAAACTAAGTGGGTGTGCATCCAACTTGCTTGCTCACGAAGACCTAGGGCATTTTGACGAAGCCCATCATTGGAATAAAGAAGCCAAGTTCTATAATGAAAAATTACCACTAGTATATGAAAGTGACAAAATGAGAGACTCTCTATCATGAAGATCATGGTGCTACTTTTAAGCACAAGTGTGGTAAAAGGATAGTAACATTGTCCCTTCTCTCTTTCTCTCTCATTTTTTGGGCCTTTTCTTTTTTTATGGCCTCTTTTTTCGTCCGGAGTCTCATCCCGACTTGTGGGGGAATCATAGTCTCTATCATCCTTTCCTCACTTGGGACAATGCTCTAAAAATGATGATCATCACACTTTTTATTTTTCTTACAACTGAACAATTACAACTCAATCTTAGAACAAAGTATGACTCTATATGAATGCCTCCGGCGGTGTACCGGGATATGCAATGAATCAAGAGCGACATGTATGAAATAATTATGAACGGTGGATTTGCCACAAATACGATGTCAACTACATGATCATGCTAGCAATATGACGATGATGGAGTGTGTCATAATAAATGGAACGGTGGAAAGTTTCATGGCAATATATCTCGGAATGGCTATGGAAATGCCATGATAGGTAGATATGGTGGCTGTTTTGAGGAAGGTATATGGTGGGTGTATGATACCGGCGAAAGGTGCGCGGTATTAGAGAGGCTAGCAATGGTGGAAGGAAGGGAAGTGCGTATAATCCATGGACTCAACATTAGTCATAAAGAACTCATATACTTATTGCAAAAATCTAGAAGTTATCAAAGCAAAGTATTACACGCATGCTCCTAGGGGGATGGATTGGTAGGAAAATACCATCGCTCGTCCCCGACCGCCAGTCATAAGGAAGACAATCAATAAATAAATCATGGTCCGACTTCATCACATAACGGTTCACCATACGTGGATGCTACGGGAATCACAAACTTTAACGCAAGTATTTCTCAATTTCACAACTACTCAACTAGCATGACTCTAATATCACCATCTTCATATCTCAAAACAATTATCAAGCATCAATCTTTTCTTAGTATTCAACGCACTAAAATGAAAGTTTTACAAATCTTGAATACCAAGCATATTAGTATTAAGCAAATTTGCATGCTATTAAAGACTCTCAAAATAATCTAAGTGAAGCATGAGAGATCAATAGTTTCTATAAAACAAATCCACCACCGTGCTCTAAAAGATATAAGTGAAGCACTAGAGCAAAACTATATAGCTCAAAAGATATAAGTGAAGCACATAGAGTATTCTATTAAATTCCAAATTATGTATGGCTCTCTCAAAAGGTGTGTACAGCAAGGATGATTGTGGTAGACTAACAAGCAAAGACTCAAATCATAAAAGACGCTCCAAGCAAAACACATATCATGTGGTGAATAAAAATATAGCTCCAAGTAAAGTTACCGATAGAAGTAGACGAAAGAGGGGATGCCTACCGGGGCATCCCCAAGCTTTGACTTTTTGGTGTCCTTGGATTATCTTGGGGGTTTCATGGGCATACCCAAGCTTAGGCTCTTGCCACTCCTTGTTCCATAATCCATCAAATCTTTACCCAAAACTTGAAAACTTCAAAACATAAAACTTAAAGTAGAAAATCTCGTGAGCTCCGTTAGCGAAACAAAATAAAAGATTACTTCAACGTACTGTAATGAACTCATCATTTATTTATATTGGTGTTAACCTACTGTATTCCAACTTCTCTATGGTTTATAAACTATTTTACTAGCCATAGATTCATCAAAATAAGCAAACAACACACGAAAAACAGAATCTGTCAAAAACAGAACAGTCTGTAGTAATCTGTATCTAGAGCGAGATCTGGAACCCCAAAAATTCTAAAATAAATTTCTGGACGTGTGGAATTTATCTATTAATCATCTGAAAAAAGAATTAACTAAATAGCACTTTCCAAATAAAAATGAAATCAGTTCTCGGGAGCGCTAAAGTTTCTGTTTTTTACAGCAAGTTCAACAAGACTTTCCCCAAGTCTTCCCAACGGTTCTACTTGGCACAAACACTAATTAAACACAAAAAACACTACCAAAACAGAGGCTAGATAAATTATTTATTACTAAACAGGACCAAAAAGCAAGGAATAAAAATAAAATTGGGTTGCCTCCCAACAAGCGCTATCGTTTAACACCCCTAGCTAGGCATAACAAGCAAGAATAGATCTAGGTATTACCATCTTTGGTAGGAAATCCATAAGTGGATCTCATGATAGATTCATATGGAAATTTTATTTTCTTTCTAGGGAAGTGTTCCATGCCCTTTTTAATGGAAATTGAAATCTAATATTCCCTTCCTTCATATCAATAATTGCACCAACCGTTCTAAGGAAAGGTCTACCGAGAATAATAGGGCAAGAAGGATTGCAATCTATATCAAGAACGATAAAATCTACGGGCACATAATTCCTATTTGCAAAAATAATAACATAATTCATTCTTCCCATAGGTTTCTTAATAGTGGAATCCGCAAGATGCAAGTTTAGAGAGCAATCATCAAAATCACGGAAATCTAGCAAATCACACAAAGTTTTAGGAATAGTAGAGACACTAGCACCCAAATCACACAAAGCATAAAACTCATAATCTTTAATTTTAATTTTAATAGTTGGTTCCCACTCATCATAAAGTTTTCTAGGGATAGAAACTTTCAACTCAAGTTTTTCTTCATAACATTGCATCAAGGCATCAACGATATGTTCGGTAAAGGCTTTATTTTGACTATAAGCATGAGGAGAATTTAGCACGGATTGCAACAAGGAAATACAATCAATTAAAGAGCAATTTTCATAATTAAATTCCTTGAAATCCAATATAGTGGGTTTAGCAACATCTAGAGTTTTATTTCTTTCAATCCCACTTTTATCAATTTCATCATCAAGATCTAAATACTCCGAATTTTTAGAACGCCTTTTAGGTAAGGGTGGATTATATTCAGTTTCATCAAGATTCATATTGCAAAACAAAGATTTAATAGGAGCTCATCAATAACTTTTAGATCTTCATCTTGATTTTCATAGGAATTGAAAGAACACGCTTTAATAAAGGCATATTTCATAGCACGCGTCCTAGCGGTTCTTTCCTTGCACTCATCAATGGAAATTCTCATGGCTTTGCGAGACTCATTGATATCATGCTTAGGAGGAGTAGATCTAAGCTTTAAAGAATCAACCTCAAGAGAAATTCTATCAACGTTCCTAGCCAAATCATCAACTTTAAGCAATTTCTCTTCAAGCAAAGTATTAAAATTCTTTTGTGAATTCATAAACTCTTTAACACTGCTCTCAAATTCAGAGGGCATTTTATTAAAATTTCCATAAGAGTTGTTGTAGGAATTTCCATAACTATTAGAAGGATTACTAGGATAAGGCCTAGGATTAAAATTCCCTCTATACGCGTTGTTACCAAAATTATTCCTGCCAAAAAATTCACATCCATAGATTCATTATTATTCTCAATCAAAGTAGACAAAGGAATATCATTAGGATCAGAAGAAACACTCTTAGTAGCAAATAATTTCATAAGTTCATCCATCTTTCCACTCAAAACATTAATTTCTTCTATCGCATGCACTTTTTTATTAGTAGATCTTTCAGTGTGCCATTGAGAATAATTAACCATAATATTATCTAGGAGTTTAGTAGCATCTCCTAAAGTGATTTATTTAAAAGTGCCTCCCGTGGCCGAATCTAAAAGATTTCTAGAAGCAAAATTCAATCCGGCATAAAAATTTCGTATAATCATCCACAAATTCAAACCATGAGTCGGGCAATTACTTGTCTTAATTTCATTCTCTCCCAAGCTTGTGCAACATGTTCATGATCAAGTTGCTTAAAATTCATAATATCATTTCTAACAGAGATGATCTTAGCGGGAGGAAAATACTTAGAGATAAAAGCATCTTTGCACTTGTTCCATGAATGAATACTATTTTTAGGCAAAGATGAAAACCAAGCTTTAGCACGATCTCTAAGCGAAAAAGGAAATAACTTCAATTTAACAATATCATTATCGACATCTTTCTTATTTTGCATGTCACACAAATCAACGAAGCTATTAAGATGGGTAGCGGCATATTCACTAGGAAGGCCGGAAAACGGATCTTTCATGACAAGATTCAGCAAAGCAACATTAATTTCACAAGATTTAGCATTGGTAAGTGGAGCTATTGGAGTGCTAATAAAATCATTGTTGTTGGTATTGGTGAAGTCACACAATTTAGTATTATCTTGAGCCATCGCGACAAACAAGCAATCCAACACACGAGCAAACAAAAAGAAAACGGACAAAAAGAGGCAAATAGAGAGGGAGGATAGAAAGAGAGAGAGGGCGGATAAAACGACAAGGGTGAAGTGGGGGAAGGAAAACGAGAGGCAAATGGCAAATAATGTAATGCAAGAGATAGGGATTGTGATGGGTACTTGGTATGTTGACTTTTGCGCAGACTCCCCGGCAACAACGCCAGAAATGGCTCGTTGTCGGGAGTCAAATCTTGACTTGCGCGAACCTCCCCGGCAACGGTGCTAGAAATTATTCTTGCTACCTCTTGAGCACTGTGTTGGATTTCCCCGAAGAGGAGAGGATGATGTAGCAAAGTAGCATAAGTATTTTCCTCAGTTTTTGAGAACCAAGGTATCAATCCAGTAGGAGGCTACGCTCGAGTCCCTTGTACCTACACAAAAACAATAGCTCAACGCAACCAACACACTTAGGGGTTGTCAATCCCTTCACGGTCACTTATGAAAGTGAGATTTGATAGAGATGATAAATAATATTTTTGGTATTTTTGGTATAGAAATACAAAGTGAAAAGGCAAAGGCAAAGTAAAGCAAAGCAATAATAAAGTGATGGAGATTGATATGATGAGAAAGAGACCCGGGGGCCATAGGTTTCACTAGTGGCTTCTCTCAAGAGCATAAGTATTCTACGGTGGGTGAACAAATTACTGTTGAGCAATTGACAGAATTGAGCATAGTTATGAGAATATCTAGGTATGATCATGTATATAGGCATCACGTCTGAGACAAGTAGATTGACTCCTGCCTGCATCTACTACTATTACTCCACTCATCGACTGCTATCCAGCTTGCATCTAGAGTATTAAGTTAAAAACAGAGTAACGCCTTAAGCAAGATGACATGATGTAGAGGGATAGTTTCATGCAATATTATAAAAACCCCATCTTGTTATCCTCGATGGCAACAATACAATACGTGCCTTGCTGCCCCTTCTGTCACTGGGAAAGGACACCGCAAGATTGAACCCAAAGCTAAGCACTTCTCACATGGCAAGAACAACCAATCTAGTAGGCCAAACCAAACTGATAATTCGAAGAGACTTGCAAAGATAACAAATCATACATAAAAGAATTCAGAGAAGATTCAAATATTATTCATAGATAGACTTGATCATAAACCCACAATTCATCGGTATCAACAAACACACCACAAAAAGAAGATTACATCGAATAGATCTCCACAAGAGAGGGGGAGAACATTGTATTAAGATCCAAAAAGAGAGAAGAAGCCATCTAGCTACTAACTATGGACCCGTAGGTCTGAGGTGAACTACTCACACTTCATCGGAGAGGCTTGGATGATGATGTAGAAGCCCTCCGTGATCGATTCCTCTTCCGGTAGAGCTCCGGAACAGGCCCCAAGATGGGATCTCGTGGATACAGAAAGTTGCGGCGGTGGAATTAGGTTTTTGGCTCCGTCTTTGATCGTTTGGGGGTACGTAGGTATATATAGGAGGAAGGAGTACGTCGGTGGAGCTTCGAGGGGCCCATGAGGCAGGGGGCGCGCCCTCCACCCTCATGACCACCTCGTGGGTTTCTTGACGGAGGGTCCAAGTATCCTGGATCTTATCTGATGAGAAAATCACGTTCCTGAAGGTTTCATTTCGTTTGGACTCCGTTTGATATTCTGTTTCTCCGAAACACTGAAATAGGCAAAAAAACAGCAATTCTGGGCTGGGCCTCCAGTTAATAGGTTAGTCCCAAAAATAATATAAAAGTGGGAAATAAAGCCCAATATAGTCCAAAACAGTAGGTAATATAGCATGGAGCAATCAAAAATTATAGATACGTTGGAGACGTGTCAATCCCCAATCTGTCGCTCTTCTTGCCATCTTTGCCTTTGTTTGTGAGGCCATGGTGGGCATCGCCCCCTCCGTGGCCCTTCTACGCCATTTCTTCTTGCTGCACCTGACCGACCCCTGGCAATGCACGGGGTGCCTGAGCTTCCAGGTTGTGGCGGTGACGGCCGGCTCGGGGATTGACTTTGAACTCCTGCCATCCGCAAGCGGGTTCTGGACGCGGTGGGTGTATGTGGATGTCAGAGTTCTCAGCCCTTTGCTCTTGCATCCGTCTGCGCTTGCCGTCCCCAGCTCCGGCTGGGCTCACGAGAGGCTTACGAGCCCCCGCATCGCCTTCGTCTGGCTCCGGCTGAAGAGGTTGAAAGATCTTGGCTTGACCGCGCCCATTCCAATGCCATTCCCAGCCGATGTGGGCCCTGTCTATCGGCCAGGATTCCATGAGGCTTTAGGAGTCAGGGCTTCCGCTCGAGGCACGAAGAACGGTGCTTGAGGTCCTGGCGGGCGACCCCTCGCCAACCGACATGCCACCTGAGGGCTGTCTCTTGTACTGTTGCTCAAATTGGGTGGAGTTCATGGGGCAGATGCCCCCCTTTAATGAATGGGGGTTGCATCCGGTCGGCCTTGAGGGGTCCCGCGAGAACCCCGTCACCGTGGTTCCCCTCCTTGTCGCCGGCATTGAACTTGCCCCAAGAGTGGACGCAGGGGGGCAAGCACCATCGGAGGCCGGAGGCGCGCGTGCCGAGGTTTCAACACCGCCCATGGTTCCTGAGGGCCATCTTCGGGAGCCCATGACTCCCGCTCTGGGGTGGCAGTTGAGGGGCGATGCAGTCCGCTGCTCCTAAGGTCGAAGCTCTCGAGGCCTCAGGAGGTCATCGCATGGCGGAAACCGATGGCTCTCCCCGGCTTGGCACTACTGGTCGCCTCCTCGAGCGCTTTACCAGCCATGCCCTGTGCTGGTCCAGCGCTTCGGCCGGCTCCATGTAGACTTCGATGCGCTCCACAAAAGGAAGGGGTCCCCAAGCTGCAGCAGCGGCGCCTTTCGGTCGTTGAAACAGAGGAAGTACATCGCCATAGATGAATAAGTACCATATCTTCAGGATCCCATCTTCTAAGACCGCCAAGCCCCCCGGGAAGCAACCTCCTCCTACCTCGAATATCCCGCTAGTCTTGAGCGTCCCAGGCCAGCATGCTGCCCCCGGCGCAAGGTCGGCTGGAGAGGCAGACGCGCTAGCTTGGCGCCTCGAGCCTGCTCTCCTGCCATCTCTTCTTCATGGCCTCCTTAGCGATGCGATGAGTGTGCCAAGGGATCCTCATATGGTTGTAGACGGTGGTCAGGTGGCTTCGGTCTTGGTTCCTTCTTCAAGTAGCGAGCCTCAACCCAACCGGGCTCCTGCCGAAGCCCAGTCGGTGACCGGAGGGGCGCCAGCCCCCAGCCCCCTGCAGAAAGGGAGGGAGCCGCTTCGGATCCCGTCGGCGGCCCCCGCTGTGGAGGCCGGAATCGGCCGCGCGCTCAAGTTTGCGCACGAACAGAGTGTCGTCCGCCACGAGCTCTTTCGGGAGGCGATGGGCGCGATGAGCCGGCTTGGCGGAGAGCTCGCAGATGTAGACGCGCGCCTCGAGACCGAGGGTCTTCAGCTGATGGAGGAGTGGCACAAACTAAAGGTGGCCATCATCCTCGGGCACCACCAACGCGAGCTTGATAACGCGAAAGCCGAGGCATCTCTTGCGACCTCGCGCGAGGCTTGCGCTCGAGCCTTGGAAGAAGCCCAGGAAGCTGATCGTCGTTGCGAGATCGCAGAGAAACATGCGTGGGAGCTCCAATCCTGGAGTGCCTCCCTGGAGCAACAAGTGGAGGCGCACAAGGCCGCCCTAGCTTCGATGTAGGGGACGCGTGCCGAGGAGGAAGCGATCCTGAGGCGCGAGGAAGCGCTAGCGCTGGAAGCCGCGGAGCGCAGCCTTGAGCTTGAGCGGTTGGAGACGAGGGAGCGCCAAGTTGCCCAAACTGAGGATGCTGTCGGCGCGCGCGAGGCCAAGGCCTAGGAGGAGGTCGATCACCGGGTGGCCGAGGCTCACGCGGATCTTGTGGGCAGGTACGACCTGAAGCTAAAGCTCATGGAAGTCGAAGCTGTGGGCAGGACTACTGCCCTCAAGTCAGGGTTGGCTGAGCCGAGGCAGCGCGAGGAAGCCACCGCAGCCGCCCTAGTCTCAGTGCAAGCTGAGCTGGCTTCCGCCCGTGCCGAGCTGCTTTCTCTTTAGCAGCGGGTCGCCAGAGCCGAGTCCTCCGCGCAGCAGGGCACAGAGGAAGCGCTCCGGCGGAGGACGCTGGAGCGCAAGCATGCCCCCATGCTCCAAAGCCTCAGGATCAGAGCCAACGCAGCGCTGGGCGCCATCTGCGACTAAGATGCCCCTCATCCCCACTTGAACGATTATGCCAGTCACCTCCTCTTCTTCACCGACGTGGCGACACGCCTTGAGAATCGTTCTGAGAGGGCTCGCGAGCTTGTTGAAGAGAGGAGTCGTGGCCTGCTCAGGCGTGCATTCTCCCGCGTCTTCAGCCACCTCCAGAACACTTACCCCAACTTCGATTTTGACGCCGCCATTGCCCCTGTGACTGAGGCCAGCCGGTGCGACCTGGCGCACTGGGTAGAAGACAATGTGGATGCTCTAGTCAGGGCCTTCTCTTCCGAGGACGACACGGTGGTGGTCGTGGCGGATGAAGGTGATGTGGTCGACGATGGTGTGGGTGATGCCGACAATGGTGACGGTAATGCCAGCGACGGGGATGGTGATGCCAGTGATGGCGACGATGATGCCAGCGACGCGTCTGAGGGCGACTCGGAGGACGCGGTGAGCGCTATGTCTGATTGAGCCTGTGCTTCCTTATCGCTGACCCTGCATGTGAAAACTCGGGCACGGCCCTGAAAGTTTTAAGAGCATTTTGGGAGGGGGAGCCCCTCATGTAAACATATTACTGCCTCTATTCCTTAGGCCAAACTGAAGATGTGCTTTTATGAGCCCGCGAGTTCCGCCACGAGCTTACTGCTGCAGTTTACCTTAGTCAGGGCCGGTTCCTGGCCGGCTCATGAGGTCATGAGCTTCTGAGGGGCATGCTGATCCATCCAAGAAGGCCTCATGAGAAGCAAGCGCCAGCCAAGGAACGACGTGCGCGCAGCGCGCGTGCGCCGCGCCCAGCCCCCGCTCACAAGGAGCTCGTGAGAGGGGAGGCAGCAGGTGCGAACTCTGAATCGGGGCAAGGAACCAGATTGCAAGAAATCGCACGAACGAGAAAAGACACCACACCCCACCCCCCGCGCATGCCAATGAAAATTCAACTTCAAATTTAAATCCAAAGCCAGAAAACAGGGCTATAGAAAGAGATTAAAAGCAAATGGCCACGTCCGGCGCCTAGTCTAGTCTTCTTGTCTTCTCAGCAGCATGGAGCTAAGTGATGCCAGTAGGACGTGGGAGGGAGCCCCCGAGGCCCGAGGGCGGCACTCTTGAGACTCCGGGGCATGTACAACCCCACTCATTATTATGTGAGAGTATCATGAGCGGAGATCTTCACAGGCGCGAGCCTTACATCATATCGCCAGACGAGGGCCCCGCCTTGCACCACCCTCGACCACCATTGGTGCGTCCGGAAGCCAGAACAAAGCCAAGGGGCAAAGGGGACGCTAGCGGCGCCCTCGACAACCACGGATCCTCTGCCGGGGGAAGGCTCACCAGCGCCTCCCCGACAGAGGGCCTACCTCTAGGGATGCCCTGCTCCGCGCGATGCGGGGAGGGACCTTGCTCCCGACCCCTCCCTTGCTGCCCCCAGTGCGCTCCTCCTGGCGGAAGGGAGGCTGTTGAGCTGGGGCCGCCGTCCGCCGTTTCGACCAGATCCTCCTGCGACCCATGGTTAGCTTAAGCTTGCTCCTGAGAGATTAGTGGTACTCTATAGCTGTTGTCGCCGACATGGTTGGCGAGGGACCCGGAGGGCTCCTGGAAGGCCTCAGCTTCCAGCGCCTCCTCCTCCCAGCCCGGCTCGAGGAACGAGCCGGGGTCGTCTTCCAGCGCATACTCCTGGTCCATCATGCGGGGCACGTAGGCCTCCGAGGCTGCCGCCCCGAAAACCTCGCCGAAGTGCCCCACGCTCCACATTGCCAGGCCCAGCGTGTCGCCCTAAGGATGGTAGGGCGGCACCCCGCTGAGGCCGCGGGTGGCAATGCTCGTGCCCGCACCCATCGGAGATGGCGCAGGTGCGATTAGGCGCCCGGTGCTACTGGTCGGGACGGTGTCGATGAAGCCTCCTGGCGCACCTGGGGGCACGCGGGCGCGGCCAGGCCCGCCATGCGATCCAGGCGTGGCCTGAGGCGTAAGCAGGGAGTAGAAGGGAGGTGCTCCCGAGGCCGCGGCATCGAGTAGCTCGGCGACGTGCTCCAGCAATGCATCCCGGCCCCTCTCCATCAGCCGGCATCGCAGCAGCTCCCGAGCCACCATGAGGTGGACCTCATGTTTGCTTTATCCCGTCGGGTGTGTGGCGCCGTGGCCGCAGCGTGGCTTGAGGCCCTTGCGTCCACCCACGCTTGTCGTGGAGTGAGGGTGAATGGCGTTTGACCGCACCGCCCGCGCCCCGCAGCCTTTGGCGGTGCTCGTGCCTCCTAGGGCGCAAGGTTGAGGTCTTCTTGGGTGGACGGCGCCGCCCGGGCCGGCCAAGCTGCCCAGCGGTCGGCGTTGGTCCTTGGGTTGCCATACATCGGAACCGCGGAGCGTTGGTGGGTCAATTGGCGTAAGATAAGCTCCAACGCACCCCTACCAGGTGCGCCAAATGTCGGATTTCGGGTTCCGGCAAAACCCTTGAGGTTCGAACATCGGGGTGCGCACAAAGATCTCTCCCCCTCTCTAGCTCGCACACATGATGATCTCACGGCCTAGCTCGACGAACTCAAAGAACAGGAGACACAAGAGTTTATACTGGTTCAGGCCACTGATGTGGTGTAATACCCTACTCCAGTGTGGTGTGGTGGATTGCCTCTTGGGCAGAGGATGAATATTTACAAGGGAAGAACAGCCTCCTGAGGAGAGGTGTTCTTGATCTTGGTGAGCTTGTGTGGATGAGGATGATCTGAGTGATCCGCCCTCCTATGGTGGTGGCTAGTCCTATATAGAGGACTGGGTCCTCTTCCCAAATATTACGCGGGAAGGGATCCCACAACAGCCAATTTGAAGGGGGACAACTAGTACAAGCTATCCTGACAAAAGTAGTCTCCGCCTGCCAAAGGCTCTCGTGGTGACGCTGTCTTGGGCTCCATGGTGACCTCCGTCCTGCTGTCTCGCTGGTCTTGGTCTTATTGCACCAATATGGAAACCTTTTCATGATGCCTCGGGACTCCACGCATGCGCTTTCCTCTTTAGCACCAAAGAGGAAATGAGGAAACTACGCGCGCTGGTGCCCGCCTGACTCCAGTCGTCATGGCTTGCGTCACACAAACCTCGCGAGGTGTCCCTTGCCTTGATCACTCTGCCCCTCGCGAGCCAGCCTGGTGAGGCCACCCCTGAGGAGGTCTTGCATTGTCCGCCTTGTGAAGCTTGGCCCCTCACGAGGGTCTTGAGTGTTTGCTGATGAAGATGGGCCGTACAGGGCCGCTGATGGAGCCACGCTGTGGGCCGCAGGCAGGCAAGTCTGGGGACCCCCATTCCTAGAACTCCGACACTATCTTTGTGTTGACCGTCACTTCCTGCAGCAACTGGACTCCTATCGAGTCAGCGTCTTCAACCGGCTTCTGGAGAAGCACCAGCAGCTCAAGGAGCAGATCACCGCCAAGGAGGAGGAGCTCCACGCTGCGGCAAGTATTCTTTTGCGTGCTCTCTTTTGTGGGGGCGCGCTAGCGCACCCACTGGGTGTAGCCCCCGAGATTTGGGCCAACTGTGTAGCGGTTGGGTCAAATCTTAAGATGGTACTTCGTTTCTGATTCTTTCTTCTGCAGCTGAGGTGCTGTCTTGGAGCACCCGGCTGATTCAAGCCGGCCTTCATTATGACCGGCTCGTTGCCAACACCGGTTGGCTTGGGGCCGAGGTGGCGAGGGCGAGGGCGGAGGCGATGGGAGCCCGGTGGGCTCTCGATGAAGCCAGCCGGCTGCGGGAGTAGCTAGAGGGCGACAAGGGTTGTCTTGAGGCCGAGGTGGGATGCTGCAAGGCAGAAGCCACCAAGGTTGTGGAGGCGCAGCGGGCCCTTGCCGAGGTGGAACAGCAACGCGGCAAGCTAGCCGACGACAAGGGTTAGCTCCAGGCCGAGGTGGAGCGCCTGAAGGCGCTGGTGGTCGCGGCAGAGCAGACCCGTCAGGGGGAAACCCGTCGCCGCGAGGAGGCCGAGAAGACGACCAAGGCCAAGGACACCAAGCTGAAGGCGGCCCTTGCCAAGGTCTCCGAGCTGGAGAAGTCGCTGCAGGAGTGCGATCGCACCCTTGCCTTGGAGCGGCGCGGTACGTTTCTCGAAGCGCAGCACCTGGAAGAATCCTTCTCCATTAAGTGCTTTTCTTGGATTTTGCCGGGCTGGGGTCCCGGCTTCTTGTCCTTGGTAATTTTTTCTGACTTGCACTTTTTCTTGACAGGGGCTTCCTGGAGACGCGCGAGCTAGCGGAGGATGCCGTCCGCTTTCAGCGTGACCCGCAAGGGGTCGTCGGCTCCGGGACTGACCCACAGGTGGCCTGGACCTTCCCGGAGATCGTGACCGCCGTCGAGGCACATTTGCGCATCTTGGGCGATCAGATGGGGTGGCTCTCTTAGGCCGGCGCGGCGATGACAGCGGCCCTCTGGCCGGGTTCCGTTGCACCGAGCAGCTTCACGCGGCTGGCGCGGTGGTTGGAGGCAGGTCGGATCATCTCCATGACTGGCGCGTTTCCGCTGCTCGTGCTGGCGCCGAGATGGCACTCAGGTTCGTGATGTCTTGGCATCCGGACCTGTCGCTGGACGCATTGATGGGCCAGCGAGCCAGCTCGGAGAGCCAGCTGCAGGCGGAGGCCAGCCGGATTGCTGCACAGGCCAGCTACATCGCCGGGTTCGCCTTCCATGACGAGTTCTGGCCGGAGCAGGCGGAAGATGGTGGAGTCGTGCCTGCTGACGACTACGGCCTGCTTTTGGATGACCCGGAGGGCAGCTCCGACGAGACGGATGTCTACTGTGATGCGGACGTGGAGGAGGGAGACACTGGCACCTCGGCGAACTTAGAGGCCACTGAGGGAGATGCTTGAGGCTGCCTGTTTTTAACTTAGTAAAAAATTCTTTTAGGTAGCAGGTCCACCCACCCACTGGGGTTTTCTGGGTGTAATGAATTCTGGCCTTGGGCCTGTTTGAATTTGAACTCGTGATGTATAAATTTCATGGTTGTTTGCGCTCTTGCTTTTTGTCTTTTGATCCATTTTCTTGCGATTTTCCATTCTCGGGCTCCCCCCCCCCCGCGAGTCTGACATCCGAGGCTCCGGTCCGTGACAAGGAGTTCGGCCTTTGAGAGGAGCGCGTAGTATTTAGGCTGTCAAAACATTAAACACGAGCAAAAAACCCACTGGGCCGGCTGGCGGTGATCCGGCGAAGCCGATGAGCGAGCAGATGGTCGTGTGGTAATTTTAAAGTGGTGGGGTCGGGTTGATCAACCCGGTGGTATGTATGAATTCCGTGGATGCTCGTGCTTTTGCTCATCGTCTGTTTAGCCGTTTTCTTGCGAATTTCCCCTCTTGGGCTCCCCCCTTCTGACGACCGAGGCTCCGATCCGTGACAAGGAGTTCGGCCTTTGAGAGGAGTGCACAATACTTAGGTGTTCGAAACGTTTGAGCATGAACGAAACACCCACTGGGCCGGCTGGCGGCAATCGGTGAAGCCGGTTGGCAAGCAGCTGGTTGTGCTGTAACTTAAAGTGGCGTGGCCGGGTTGGGTAACCCGGTGGTCCTTGACTTAGTGTTCGTGGCGTGCTGGTGCTCTGGCCTTGCGCGCTTGCCGGCCGACAGCCGATGCTGGTGCTCTAGCCTTGCGCGCTTGCCGGCCGACAGCCGAAGCCGGTTCTGTGGCTTAAGGCAAAGCGGGAGGCCGCGGTGATCCCAACGCGTCAGGAACCGCTGAGTAAGGCGGCGGGTAGTGACCAAGCCAGCCAGCCCCTGAGCCCCCGGGTCGAGCGAGTAGGACCGGTGGCTGGGTTTGATGAAGAGGTAAATAATGCATAAATGCGGAAGACACAATAGCTTGGTCGGAAAGGGCAGCCCCGAGCGTCGTTCGGGGACCCCCATAGTTTTCATATGATTACAAAAGGCAGCGATATATATACGTGCACACGGCTAACTGTAAAACGGGCAGAGGAGTTCCGTGTTCCACGGCCGGGTTGTTTCTTCACCGGCCATGTCTCTCTTGCGCTTGTTTTACTTGCGGGAGTCGATGAGGTAGTAGGCGTTGCAATCGCACAAGGCCTTGCTGATGATGAAGGGGCCCTCCCACGTGGAGGACAACTTGTGCTGGTCGGCCTGCTACTGGACGAGTCAGAGGAAGAGGTCTTCCTCTAGGACCGCGAGGGGTTTGATCTTCTTGCTGTGGTAGTGTCTCAGGCTTGACTGATAAATGGCTGAGCGACTGAGCGCTAGGAGACATGCTTCTTCGAGCAGGTCGACACCGTCTTCGTGAGCTTCTTTGGCTTTGGTTTCGGTGTACATCATGACGCAAGGCGAGTCGAACTCGACGTCGGTCGGGATGATGGCTTTCGCTTCGTAGACGAGGAAGAACGGGGTGAACTCGGTCGACCGGTTCGGCGTTTTCGAAGACTCTAGAGGACGGCTGGCAGCTCATCGAGCCAGCTGCCGGGTGAACAGATGAGTGGCTCGACGAGCCACATCTTGATGCCGGATAGGATGAGGCCGTTGGCCCGCTCGACCTGGCCGTTGGACTATGGGTGTGCAACGGAAGCCAGGTCGAGGCGAATGCTGGAGACAGAGCAGTACTGCGCAAGCGCGCCCTTGGCGAAGTTGGTGCCATTGTCCGTGATGATGCTATTTGGCATGTCGTAGCGCACCGCGATGTCCTTGACGAATCAGACGGTCGTTGGCCCGTCCAGTTTCTTGATTGGCCTTGCTTCGATCCATTTGGTGAACTTGTCCACCGCCACTAGCAACTGCGTCATGCCGCCTCGAGTGGTCTTGCAGGGCCCCACCATGTTGAGTCCCCAGACTGCAAAGGGCCAGGCGATCGGGATGGTCCGGAGTGCCGACGCCGGCTGGTGGCTGCACTTGCTGAAGTGCTGGCATCCCTCACACTTGAGGATGAGCGACTCGGCGTCT
The DNA here is from genome assembly GCF_018294505.1 of Triticum aestivum. Lineage (NCBI taxonomy): Eukaryota > Viridiplantae > Streptophyta > Magnoliopsida > Poales > Poaceae > Triticum > Triticum aestivum. Next base: position 339,798,719 of record NC_057806.1, read on the forward strand.
TCAAGGGCCGTGGGCCAGTAGAAACCATGGCGGAAAGCCTTGGCTACCAGGGACCGCGAGGCGGCGTGGTGCTCGCACTTGTCCTGGTGTATGTCGAGGAGGATCTCAATGCCCCTGTCTTGCTCGACGCAGCGCTGGAACACGCCGGTGGAGCTGCATTTGAGGAGCTCGTTGTTGATGATGTTGTAGGCGGACGCCCGGTGCTGCACTTGCCGGGCTTCGGTTTCGTCCATGGGGAGGACCTCGTTCTCCAAAAACTCTGAGATGGGCAGGGCCCATGATAGCACCGTCACCACGGCGAAGACGGCCACCATGGCGGGTTCTGGGACGATAGCCCCCGAGCCGGGTTCAGCAGCCCCGGGGTTGGGAACGGCGGCGGCCAGGTCACCGGCTGCAGCCCCCGGGCCAGGTTGAGCAGTCCCCGGGCCAGTTTCGGCAGCCCCTGGGCCGGGTTGAGGCACGGTCGGGGCTTCCGGGACGTAGATGGTCTCGGAGTCCGGAGATGGCTTGACGGACGGCTTGTGCAGGTGCTTGAGGGAGACACCGGACGGGATGGATTACCGGGACGAGGTGACCTTGGCGAGCGTGTCAGCCACCTCATTTTACGCACGCATGACGTGGAGGAACTCGCAGCCGCGAAGAATTCGGACAGATTCTGAACGAGGAAGCGGTAGGTCGCCATGTTGGGGTCGCGGGCGTCCCATTCGCCGGAGCACTGCTGCACCACAAGATCTGAGTCGCCATAGCATAGGATGCACCGGGTGCCGAGTTCCATGGAAAGCCAGAGGCCATGCACAAGGGCTTCATACTCGGCAACATTTTTGGAGGTGGTCAATTGGATCTGGAGCGCGTATTTGAGTCGGTCGCCCTTCGGGGAGGACAACACAATGCCGGCCCCTAGGCCGAGACGCATCTTCAAGCCGTCAAAGTGCATGTGCCAGTGCGTTGAATCCGGCGGTTGCAACATGTACTGGGTCTCAGTCCAGTCGACGAGGAAGTCGGCTAGATCTTGGGACTTGATCATAGTGCGGGGCTCGTAGAGGATGGTGTGGCCGGCTAGCTCGAGCGCCCATTTGGCGACCCGGCCAGAGGCATCCCGGCACCCGATGATCTCGCCGAGAGGGGCCGTGCTGACCATGGTAACAACATGCTCTTGGAAGTACTGCTTCAATTCCTTGGCGGTGAAGTACACACCGTAAAACTTCTTCTGGTAGTGCGGGTAGTTCTGCTTGGAGGCGGAGAGCACCTCGCTCAGGTAGTAGACGGGACACTGGACGGCTTGGATCTTGCCCTTCTCTGGTCGCTCGACCACCATCACCGTGCTAACTGACCATGAGGTTGCGGCGATGTAGAGCAACAGCGGCTCCTTCTCGGTCAGTGCGGCCAGGACGGGTGCGGTGGAGAGCATCCGCTTGAGGTCCCGGAAAGCCTCGTCCGCCTGGTCGTTCCATTTGAACGGCGGCGTCTTCTTCATCAGCTGATATAGGGGCAAGGCCCTCTCACCCAGCTAGCTGAGAAACCGGCTGCCGAGGCCAAGCAGCCAGTGAATTCCTAGACATCGCGCAGCCGAGCCATCTTGCGCATGTGCTCGATGGCCTTGATCTTCTCCGGTTTTGCCTCTCAATGCCGCGCTTCGAGACGAGGAAGCCGAGTAGCTTTCCAGCCGAGGCGCCGAAAACGCACTTTTCCGGGTTGAGCTTGACCTTGTACTCGCGTAGGTTGGCGAAGGTTTCCTTCAGATCGTCGAGGAGCGTGAGGTGCTGCTTGGTCTTCAACACGATGTCGTCCACATAGATGTGGATGTTGCGGCCGAGTTGCGGCAACAGGCATTTCTGCATGCAGCGCTGGAAGGTGGTGTCGGCGTTCTTCAGGCCGAATGACATGGTGATGTAGCAATACGCCCCAAAGGGCGTGATGAAGGACATCTTCAGGGCGTCATCCGGGTCTATCTTGATCTGATGATAGCCGGAGTAAGCATCTAGGAAGGACTGGAGCTCACACCCGACAGTGGAGTCGATGACTTGGTCGATTCGCGAGAGGGCGAATGGATCTTTGGGGCATGCCTTGTTTAGGCTGGTGTAATCGATACACATGCGCCAGGTCTTGTTCTTCTTCAGGACAAGGACTGGGTTGGCCAGCCACTCGGGGTGAAACACTTCCATGATGAAGCCGGCTGCCAAAAGCTTGGCGACCTCTTCACCGATGGTTCTTCTCTTCGCTTCGAAAAAATGTCGCATGGGTTGACGTACAGGCTTGACGTCCTTGCGGAAGTGGAGTTTGTGCCCGGCGTACTTCCTAGAGATACCCGGCATGTCCTTTGGGGTCCATGCAAAAATATCCTGATTCTCACAGAGGAAGTCGACGAGCTCGCCTTCCTATTTGCTGTCGAGGCGGGTGCCCATGACAACGTACATGCTGCAGCTGGGGTCTTCCGGGTTCTGCTTCACTTTCTTGGTCTCCTTGGAGGGCTTGAACGAGGCCTCGTCGGCCGGCTCCTCGGCAAGGATTGGTGCGGCCGACGCCTCACTGGCCAGGGCGACGATCCGGTCGAGTTGGCGCTGCTCCTCGTCTACGACCAGCGACTCGACCAGCTTGGCGCCATCTCGGGCGCACTCTATGGACTTGCGGTAGTCGCCAGTGATGGTGATGAGACCCTTTGGACCCGACATCTTCATCTTCAGGTAGGCGTAGTGGGGGACTGCCATGAATTTGGCGAGCGCGGGCTAGCACAACAGCTCATGGTACGCGCTGGTCAGGTCCACCACCTTGAACCAGAGCGGCTCACGTCGGAAATGGCTGTTGTCGCTGAACAGGATGTCGAGACGGACCCAAACGATTGGAGAGCAGGAGAGGCTGAGGACGATGCCGTGGAAGATCGTCCGGGTCGCCTCCAGGTCTTTGGCCTTGAGGCCGAGCTTGGTCATGGTGTCACGGTAGAGGATGTTGATGCTGCTGCCGCCGTCGATGAGGACTCGGGAGAACTTGCAGGTGCACCGAGGCACGATGATGGTGGGGTTGAGGACGAGGGCATAGCCACCCGAACTCGGCATGACAGCCGGGTGGTCTTCCCGGGTCCATGTGACCGGGCGCTCCGACCAATGCATGTATTCTGGTTTGGCCGGGATGACGGTGTTCACCTCCTGCCGAACGAGACGCTCGCTGTGCTTGTCGTCGCCGAGGCTGGTGAAGACGACGTACGTCGCGTTCTGGGTCGGGTAGGTGTCGTCGCACATTGCACCGCCGGCCGGGTACGGTGGTGGAGGCAGAGGCAGCTGCCCCGCTCCCGGAGCCGGGGCTGGAGGAGGCGGGACGTTGCCCCTCATGATGCGCTTGGTGATGGCGCACTGCCGAAGCGTGTGCGTGGATGGCCTTGCGCCGCTGTGGTGCTTGCAAGGGGCGTCGAGCATCTCCTCTAAGCTCATGGTGGGTTGCCACATCGTCTTGCCGGTCTGCCGGCGCTTGGCGGCCGGGTCGGTCACGGCGCCTGTTCGGCGGCCACGACAAGCCGGTTGTCGTAGCGCTAGGCTAGCTGATCGGCCTTGCGCTTGTTGTTCTGTTGGTTGTGCTATTGCCGGCTTCCTTCGCCGGCCGGCTTCGGAGGGGGAACCGGCTTCGCTTTGCCGGCTTCATCCAGTGCTACCTGGATCTTCATGGCGGAGTCGGCTTTGGCGTACTTGTCCGCTGTCACCATGTGCGCGGCCATGGTGGCCGGCTCGGAGCCTAAGAGCTTGTGCTTGAGGAGGGTGCCATCCCGACACCCGTTGACGAAGTATTGAATTTCTTGGACTTCATGGACGCCCTCGCAGCTATTCCGGAGCTCGGTCCAGCGTGCAAGGTACTCGCGGCTAGTTTCCGTTGGTCCTTGCACGCACATGGCGAGCTCGCTGGGACGGCCGGGTCGTTTGTAGGTGCCGATGAAGTTGCGCTTGAATGCTTGCTCGAAGTCAACCCACACGTTGATGCTACCCACCGGCAGGCTGTTCAACCACGTGCGGGCCGATCCCTGGAGCATGAGCGGCGCGTAGCGCACGGCGAGGCGGTGGTTATCGCCGACGATGCCGATGGCGGTGGTGTAGTCACTGAGCCAGTGTTCCGGCTTCACCGTGCCATTGTACTTGGGGGTGTCGCGGGGGAGCGTGAACCCTTTGGTAAAGGGCTCATCTCGGATGCATGGACCGAAGCACGTTGGGCCGACAGGGCCGCTCTCCTCCAGCTCTTGCGAGAGGGCGAGTCAGTCGAGGCGGTGGCGGGCGTCGGTGTCATCAATGGCGCGGGGGCCCAGCCGGATGGCGATCGTGACACGTCTCCATCGTATCTATAATTTTTGATTGTTCCATGCCAATATTCTACAACTTTCATATACTTTTGGCAAATTTTTATATTATTTTTGGGACTAACATATTGATCTAGTGCCCAGTGCCAGTTCCTGTTTGTTACATCTTTTTTCTTTGCAGAATATCCATATAAAACGGAGTCCAGACGGGATAAAAATGACGGAGATTATTTTTGGAATATTCGGAGAATATGGGAAGAAAAATCCACACGAGACGGTGCCCGAGGGAGGCACGAGGCAAGGGGGCGCACCCCACCCCCTGGGCGCGCCCCTGACCCTCGTGGCCACCCCGTAAGGGGGTTGGTGCCACTACAAAAAAATACACTTCTGTGATGATACGTGTTTGTCACAGTAGGTCGCTTTTTTTGTCACGCATGTACATCCACGACAAATTTATGACAGAATCAAGATAGTCATACATGTGCTGTCGTAGAAGTTTTCCATGACATTACCAAAATTATCATCACGGAAGTGTCCACTTCCATGACAGTAAACACGCGTCACACAAGTGCTTTCGTCAAGGGTGACCGACATGTGGCATCCACCATAACGGAACGCCGTTAAGCTATCGGGTCGGGTTTTGGATCCGATAACCCGTTAACAGCCACGACCAATGGGGATTTTCCACATGTAAAATCATCATTGGCTGGAGGAGACATGTGTCAACTCATCCAACGGGCGAGACGTGCCTATGATATGTTGACACGTGGACCGGCCCATCAAGTTTAAATGGGCCGGCCCAACAGAAGGCCCACAAGATTTTGCGGACCATAATGGGCCGGCCCAGCTAAAGGCCCATGAGATTTTGCGGACCATAATGGGCTGGCCCAGCTAAAGGCCCACAAGATTTTGCGGGCCATAATGGGCCAGCCTAGGTAAAGGCCCATAAGATTTTTGTGTGCCGTGATGGGCCGGCCCAGGTAAAGGCCCACAAGATTCTTGCGGATCATAATGGGCCGGCCCAGCTAAAGGCCCACGAGATTTCGCCGACATTAATGGGCCGACCCAGCTGTAGGCCCACAAGATTTTGAGTACCCTAGTAGGCCGGCCCATTAACTGCCTGCCATGTTTTGGGCCAAATGCCGACCCATATTTGATCCGGTCCATTAATGGCCTGCCACGCTCCGGGCCTAATAGTGGCCCATATGAGATCCGGCCCGTTAAAGGCCTACCAAGTTCTAGGCCAAATTACGGCCCAGATCAGGTCCGGCCCTTTAAGACGGTTTGGGCTCAAATATGGCCCATATCAGATTCGGCCCGTCAACTGGACACTATGATTTTGGGCCCACTTAGTAATTCGGCCTGATATTAGTTTTGGCCTGTTAAGGGTCCATTTAACATTTCGGCCCTATATTAATTTCAGCCTGTTAAAAGCCCGTCATATAGTTGGGCCTAACTACCGCCCGGTTTGCATCTGGCCTGCTCGCAGCCGATATCTGATTGGGCCAAACAAGGACCGAGACAATTTTTCGGCATGTTAAAAGCCCGTGATTTGATTCGCACAATCATGGGCCGGGGTTCATTTCGGGCTGCTGCCGGCCCGTGAGCTGATCGGCACGTTTCAGGCCCAACCTACATCGTGATTGCATGACGGCCCGATTATGTACCGTAATTTTATGGTTTGGCCGGTTTACTGCGAAGACAGGATATATATATATATATATATAGTAAAATAACTGTAGCATCGTGAATAAGAAAAAACCTAGACTATACAATACAGAAATTACGGCATATTACATCCACTGGGTATCAAAGTTCGCCACTATGATAATAAAGCACAAGCAGACAGCAGATTACATACACTGGGCATCAAAGATCGCCACCAGTGCAAATAAACACGCCGACAAAATAATATACAAAACCGACAACACTTCAATAGAGTTCAAGAAAGATTAGCCCTGCTGGGGAGTTGCAGGGCAAGCAGCTAAGCAAGATGATGAGACTGCGCTTGTTCAACACTTGTATCTTCCTCACTCTGAAAGATAAACAAGCAGACAGATGACATGTTTTGCACATAAAACTATTAGTGCTGACAATTCATCACATTTCTTACTAACGAATAAAGTGACACAGTTTAAATTTGCATTAACACAATATGGTATTGTTCAGGTCAAGACATGGCAGGAAATGACATTGTGAAGGAGTTAGCAGCTTCACGACACCACTTGATTACAGATCAAGAACTCATAAGTATCAATGGTTAGTGTGCTGTCAATTTATACCATTTCAGATTGGCAAACAAAGAGACAGTTTAAATAATAGTAGAATGATATGACATTGTTCATAGTTAAGACATTGCCGAATATGACATTGTGCTGTAGTGGGTAGGTTCACCACACCACCGGATTACAGATGAAGAACAGAAGCATACATGCAGTGCAAAAGAAGATCACTTGCTCTGTATAGTTTAATTTACATGGTATGAAGAAGGAACTTGGTTGTACAACTGAAAACTTAAATTGAGAAAGGACGAAATTTTGTTTATGAACTACATATAATAAACTTTAAACAAGCAATTTGATGCAAACACCAAGAATAAACAGCTGTTGCAGTCATGCCTAACCAAATATATACAACAAAGTTTGAAGGCTTGAGATGGACAAACTTACATTATTGGTGAAAACGGGCTCTATAAAGGCCTTGTCCATGCTTATGGGGGGGGGGGGTAATTCAAGAACTTTACCACAGAATCTTCTTCAAAAGCATTGCCTTTATTCTACATTTTGTTAAGAGTAAATATAGATGTGATAATATACGAAAAAATGGAGAATATTTAAGATAAGATGAAGAGTGATGCTACATAACCAAGTAGCTATAAATGTAAGTGCAACGATACAGGAAAAAGGTACAGCCAAGAGCAATGCACAGCTAAACTTCTTCAGTACCAACCTTATGGTAAGAGTAAATATAGATCTGATGTGTAGAAAATGGAGGGCAAAGGAAAATAAGCTGCAGAGTGATGGTACATGAACAACTACCTGTCATTATAAGTACAGTGATAAAGGACAGTATGTACTTACAAGAGCAATGCAGAGCTAAAAAAACATTGGCATTGGATATATTCTACACTAATGTAACCATTAATACAGATCAGATAATTTGGAGCGAACAATTGATAAGCAAGCTATCATGCATACTGCTATCACATAATGAACCAGGTATGTATGCAAGTACAGTGATACAGGACAACAGGTACTAACAAGAGCAAAGCAGCGGGCAGCATATTTGTGATATCCTATCGTTCTTGTCAAACTGGAGTTCTTCTTCGAGCAGATTTCCTGCAAAAAAGATCCGTAAGGCACATGCAGAAAAGTAGAAGTTCAAATTGTCATGTGATTTCATAGACAGTACCTCATCCTGGGAACGAGACTAGTGCATAACAAGGTTTTTCCATTCAATGTCTTCTAAATTTAGCACAGGAAACTTCACCGGAAATTCGTTTATACACTTGCCATCAAAGTGTGATTTCCTCAGGTAACACCGATACTGCTGCAATTCTTCCTTGAAAAGCACAAGAAAGCTTTGCTCGTCATGACTACCCAGATTGACCCTCGCCTAGTTACAACAATGTAATGTAAATCATTGATGTGTTCAATCAGCAGAAAACAGGAAAATAATAACCATGAATAATAGCACTTACACGTAAGTTGGACGGGAAGATGTGAAAATGGTGTTTGTCTTCACAATAATCTTCCCATGATGGGAATATATGCATGTATTCCCTAACAACATTGAAAGCATTGTCTTTTAAACTGGGAATAAATGGAATGGGGTTCCAATCTGCAGGAATTGGCCATCTCTGCAATTGGGATAGGTCTTCAGCCGGTGGACTTGCTATACTTTTTGCTGGAGTGGGATTTTTCTATGGTACAGCTGGTGCTATGGCAAATGAAATCGGTATACCTTTTGCTGGAGTGCAGGTCCTGTGTGGTGGGGCTAGTGGTGTGGCCAGTGAAGTATGGGTACAGTCTGCTGGAGTCGGTCCTACGTTTTGTGTCACTGGTTGTACAGCCAATATAAGTGGGGTGCTGTCTGATTTCTTTGGCACCACCATGTTTTTCAAGGACTTTGCTGGTGCTCCTTCAGGTTCGGCAATCACCCTCTTCCTTTTTGATGTCTGATGCACCAGAACAACATTTGAGTGAAAAAACTTGAAACGATGACAGATGGAATATGTATTGATAATGGATGGGCATGGCATCTCGACATATATGATGAGTAAACTAAGCAGATGGCGGTGCAACAAAGTAGAATAAATGCAAGACAACATATGCAAGATACGCGCAATCAATAAAACCTTGCCAAATTAGAACAGGCACCTTGATGGGTGAATAGGACAGGCCATCTGCCTTTGACTCCTCGAGGTTAGAATAGTCATTAGGATGATATTCTGAACAAGAATCAATAGGTGGGGAGCGTACGAGTTTCATTGCTTCCAGAATGGCACTCAATGCCTTGGTGCCAATTTTGTAAGTCATTGCAGTGTTCCATAATATTCTTCTGATGCGCGGATTCTGATATTCATTGTAATTGCATATGATATCTGAGAACCATGAAAACATAAATAGTTGTGAGATTATCTTTGTAATGCAGATGATATTCTAATATAGGGGCGCCCCTGTAAACACTTGTGTGCTATCACTGGATTCTGATGAGAGAGCTCATGTGTGCTGTAATATGGTGCGTGCATTTATATAATCTGGCACAAGTACACAAAAAAATAGGCTCCAAAAGTAAGGATAGCTGGCAGATGATAGGTTCATAATATACTATATAGAGAGTTTATTGCCAAACCATGATAACAAGAGCACACAGCAACTAGGCAGATCATAGTGTACATAACACGGGTACACCATAACCAGGATATATAAATCGGGAAAGTGGAACTGGCTGGAAATTACGGTGTTGTATTGCCTCTAGTAATTGAAAGCCTATCGATCATGTACATGCCAACTCTATCAGCTGTTAGACTGCAGATGTCCCTGCTCCCCTTCCTGACAAGGAACATACTCTGCTTCCCATACAGAACACCGCACGGGCCGCCGGCCGAACCACCGGCCCCACCGCCTGTGTTCCTCCGCCACCCCCACCCGCACCCCCGCCCCCACCTGCGTCGAGTTTTCTTCGTTCAACGAGGCCCCACCACCGCCCCCACAGCCACCGTCCCCACCTGAGCCCCTTCGATCGCACCGGCGAACTTCGGCGAGCTCTGAAAAATCGACTGACCCAATTTTGAAATTTAGTCTACTGTGATTTAACTAGTGTGGAATATAAAAGGGGAAAACCATGAGCATTGCGAGTATGGTGTTGAGCGTGCCATGGCGGATCTGAAGGTGCAAAGCGGACAAAGGCAACTTTGCAACCAAGACAAGAAATCGGAGTAAAGCAGTGGCGATCTATTTTCTTGCTGCGATAAATAAGTTGAGCAGATACGAAAGAGTACCGCCTCTGGTGCGGCGTCGTGTACGCATCTGCTGAGAATTTGACGATGCTGCGGTAGTGATGGCTGTCGACGGTGTGGAAGCAGATCTAGGAGGGTAGACGGTGGCGGCGGGGCGCGGTGGACGAGATGGTCGTAGGAGCGGCGCCGACAAGGTGGACGATGGCGGAGATGAAGCAAGAGGACGGGATGCAAGGATCCCGGTCCGAAGCCGTGGATGAGAGAGGTCGATCTCTTGTAATGGACGACAGCGTCGGGGTATCAGCTCCGGCATGGTGGAGGAGGACGGCGGTGGATGGGATGGAGGACGGCGGCGGTGGACGGAGGAGGGTGGGGTGGAGAGGGTGTTTTGGCGCCCACGGAGTACGAATGGGGAAAAGGGAGGTAGAGAGGAAGGGGAAACCATGTATTCAGGGCGCGCTTGTCTCAAATGCGAGGAAATTTACAAACTTAGCCCCCGTTTCAAATTTCTACTACATCACAGCAACACTAGTCGGTTGGGGATAGGACGGTAATCTCGCATACACCGAATATTTGCCACGAGAGTTTGTTTTTGGCGCCCACCGTGTATGAATATGAATCGGGGAGGGAGTCGATTTCGGCTAAGGACACGGTGTGTTTTGGCGCCCACCGTGTATGAATCCGGGTGACATGCAGTTACGTCACGTTAGGGTGAAATTACAAACCTACCCCTATCGAAACCTATAGAAATCCAGCATATAGGCTTTGCGTGGCAGGGATAGGCAGTAGTGATTTCCATCTCGCAGATTTTGGTTTCGGGCGGTTACTGCGAATTTCCCCGCTTCGTTCAAATTTTGCAGAGTGCACGTTTACCGTGCCAACTCAATTCGAATCCCGTTTGTATTCTTTTTTTCGGGCGGGGTCCATTTTCAATTGGAATTACATTCTATATACATCATTTTTTATATATACTTTCAAAAGCACAACAAAGAATTCTGCTCCTTTATATGTATAATATGATTTACAAATACAACGATCTCGAAATCTTAAGGTTGAATTCAAAAAAACTTAACCTAATTATGTTCTACTAAAATGTATGGATCAGTAATATCTACATATTAAATAACATAGATGTGCGTGAATTCATATGAGTATGCATGTTTGATAGATCAATTTTGGTTCAAGTATGGATTACATGTATCATCATCTCGAATTCAAATATTTGAATCCCTTTTTTGTTCACTCCTTTCACGCCCATCTCTCTCGCATGCTTGCCCCTTCAGGTAGCTATCACTCTCTTTTCTCCAGCTCACCCGCACGCTCACTTCATGTTGCTCCTATCCTCGCAAACATGGTCTCTCGAGGTCTCCCTTGAGAAGTGTCACACTGTCCCTATCATTATACATTACATGGTTTTCATTATCTCTCACGTCTCTACTATTCTCTGGTATCACTCAGTACCTAAGCTTTCTTTTTCACCGCCAAACACACAGTCTCCACTCGTCTTTCACTTTTTCTTTCTCTCTATGGGATTCTCTCACACACCCTATATGTCTCTACATATGACTCATACCACTAAAATTACTCTCTCTATCTCTCTTCTAGACACAACATTTGGTGCGGTCTCCTTTCCATCTCCATCCCAGACTGACATTATTTATTTGTTTACCGATCAGATAACCCCGACTACCGTCTCCTCTCTCTCTCACACAGACACACACACATAACTCCTGCTTCCACTCCCCTTCCCGACTACCGTCTCTCTCTCTCACACACAAAACTCTCACTTTCGCACCCCGACTTGTATTTCTCTCAGAAACATTTATCGACTAGCTAGCCTCTAGATAGGTTTATACACCCGCACACTCGTGCTTCCACCATCGCATACATGTCTCTCTCCCGCTCCTTGTATCTATGTAGATTTTTCTTCCCTTCTTGAGACACGCCCTCTCGATCGTGCACACACACACTATCGCCTCATTTTAAGCTGATACCTATCGCACACACACTCCTTGTGTCTTTGTCACACATGAACTCCGTCCTCCTCCACTCGCCCTCTCTCTCACACACACATGGGCTTTTTGCAACAACTAGCAAGATTCCCAAGCGTTGCACGGAACATCAAGATGCATTTGTATGAGTAGTTTATCTTGTGGGGGGAAAGGATGAAGGAGGGAAGGCCTTATTTGCAAATGTGGAGAGGGGTGTGGGTATCTTTTTGCAAAATTGCCATAGTTTCCTTCCTATCTGTCAGATATAGATCGGACGGCCTATATTGCAGGATGGCAGGCACATGATCATCACCGACAATGCTTATTATAAGACTAGGGATAAAAAAATAGACTTGGTGATGATGGTGGGCCTGCCATCCTGCAATGTAGGTCGTCTGATTTATATCTGACGAATAGGAAGGAAAATATGGCAATTTACCCGCACTCTTCACCACATTTGCAGATAAGGCCTTCCCTCGTTCATCCTTTTCTCCCACAAGATCCTGATGTTCCGTGCAATGCACGGGCATCTTGCTAGTAAGAGTAGAAATTAGACATATACCACTTCTCGAATCTTGAAACCAACAACATTCCTCCCTTATCTCATCAAAACCGCCAAATGAATATATTTTGAGTGAAACATAACATATTTTTAGTGATATACGTATTTCAAAGCTAGACTTTTTTCTATCAAATCGGTGAATATGTATTAATCCAGTGGCGAAGACAGGCCTGGGGCAGCTAGGGCTATAGCCCCAGGCCTAGAAACAACTTCCTTTGTAATTTCTTCATGCAAAGCATAGAAAATCATAGAAGTTTATCACTCAACATAGCACAACCCTAGGCGTAATCTGCATCTAGCTCTGCCACTGTATTAATCTACTTTGATCATGTGGCAACACATTGGCACATTGCTAGTAGTTATTATAATTTTTTGGACACCAGACAAATGGTGGAGTACATATACGAAGAGAAGAGGCGCACGCATGCAGTCGGCCTCTCGCTGTCTCGCACACATGAGTGTTACGTAAAGGCGACATTAACAAATAAACTCTAAAACCCTAGGGGCACGATTGCTGCATTCGCGGGTACCGGGTATGTGGTGGAGCACCTTTGTAGGAATAGTCAGCTCGCGTGATAATTTGATCCGTAGGAGTTGATGGTCGGGACCACAGGTGAACGACTTGGAGCGCGGTGGCTCGCCAGTTGCCACAGATCGAGTAGCCACGTTTAAAATATCGTTTTTTAGCGGGGTTAAGAATTCCGATTTTCAATGGCGCGTTGTAAGTAGTAAGTAGTTTTTAGAACGATTGGTATGGAGCGAAAATGGAATTCATAGTACTATGTACCTCCTTGGCGTATGGTTGTATGGTTTGTTTTTTTCGATGGAGGTTGTATGGGTTATGTTGCGAGATGTTGAACCTGGTAGTTCTAGGGCAAATACTATGGTTTAGATTTAGATGCTGGTTTTCTTTAATGAAAATCGGAAGGGGAAACCCTTCTTCGATTAAAAAGATACTACCTCCATTCTGGTTTACTAGTCCCCATCGTACTTTGGGTCAAAGTTTGTCCACGAACTTTACTTGTAAAATGTGAATGGAAAACGAGATTTTGTTATACCCAAACAAAAACGACTGGAGGGAGTGATTGCTCTGACACGGACGCGACCTCTCATAGCGCAGGCATTGAACCGACGCGCCGGCCAAGAGAGCCGCACTCGCTGCAGGCCCAGCTGAGCACGCCTCCTCGCCGCGTGCAACTAGCTTAACACTGCCCCGCCTGCCTTCATTGAATCCACGCGTGTGCCGGCAACACGTCGTTCCACGAGCCGGCAGGCATTTTAGAACACAAAAAATGACCAAAATATAATTAATTTACGCATGGTCTTGACTTGTTGTGCTCGCACTGGTAGCAGGAACTAGTAGAGGATTTTCTTTATTTATAACTCTCCTCACATTTTTTTGGCTTTGAAGTGAAACATGGTTGTGGACATTATGTATGAATGTGCATATATCTATGAACATGAGTTTGATGTGGAAGTTGAACTTGGAATGTCGGGCTTGCACGTGAACTATACCATGTCCAATGCTTCGTCTATTATTGTTTGCAAAGTAATTGATGTTATTACATGACCCGAAAAAAAACATTTTGTGCCACATCAGTAGATGCACGGACATCACAACAGGCATGCTGACTGGATAAACATTTGAACCTAGCTATTATGAAGGAAATTTTGTATTGACAACAGTTTTAGATAGCAGGAGACGCCTAGCCTGCTCTACCTCTGCTAGCTTATTTCTGGCTTCTTCCATCTCTTCTTTGGCTTGGGTGAAGAGAGCATCTGATTGCTCTTTTCGCTTCTTCAGGAACTCAGCTACATTCTCAAGGGCTACTACACGTTTTCTTTCAACCTTTAGTAATGTCACGAGGACACGAACAGCTGACGACTCCACCTGGCTTGTGTGTAATCCAGCATCATCTGGGAATTTGCACCTTGTGTCTAATCCAGCATCATTAGGGAACTGGCACCTTGTGTCTAATCCAGCCTCATTTTGGAAACATGATCTCGAGGTTGACCATACTTCCCTCCTCGCAGGAACTGCATCCTGACATGAAGTTACTTCTTTTTTAGATCAATACTCAGAGCAACCTAGATCCATTTAGTAGAAGCCAGATAAACAGAACTCGGAGAAGTGAATTCAAAAGGAATAAATAAATAAAAACAGACTACAAGGTGAGAACACCCACTTCCTACACATCAAAGAACGATTAAGACTCTTCTTATTACACATCAAAGAACACCACGCTTAAGAGAAACATAAACTAAAACATATACACATCGAAGAACACGAGGCTACACGAAAGTAATTGAAAGGGTGTTACTTACCAAAGCTCGTTTTACAGGTTCGGTGCAGCTCCTCTTTAACTTGCCACGCTCCTTGAAGATGTCCCGAATATCCCATGTTTGGTCTTCATTGCTCCTCTGCATGTTCGCACTCGTGGTTTTAAAATCTCAACATGGCAAGAAAAATATACTACTAGTAATACTCGCGCATCTTGTGGGCAACATTAAAGCACTCGTTTGCCATGTTAGAGCATCTCCAACAAGATAAACTACTCATACAAATGCATCTTGATGCGTGCAACGCATGGGCATTTTGCTAGTTCTAAAAACCTTTCCATCATTTGCCACACTACTGATTGCAGATGAAAAACCTACCCAAGCACAGCGCGATATAGGAGCGACACACAATTACAAGCTGCTATTCTGTTGGACAATGGAGGCTATAACCAATTACTTTTACGAGAACAATAGCACCCAGGAAATTTGAAGGGTAGGTATGAAACTGCACATGTACTGCTAAGTGATTCAATACACACATTACCAATCGAGGAGGAGAACGATGGACGTGGAGGCCTCTGTGAGTCATGGTCGGCAACGGGAGTCAGTTCATTGTCCACGACGGTGGTACTTCTGCGCTTGGCGTCGGCTTCCGGGAAGCAGATCCGAGACCGTGGAAGACAATGCCGGGGAAGAGGCTCCGTGTACGACGACGACGGTGGACCGGCTCCAGTGCGGCATACGAGGTTGTCGATGAGGCAGATGCGCTGCGGTGGACGAGTGCGCCGATGTAAAGGGGAGGAGCACGAAGGCTGCGGTGCCGTGGAGAAGTCTATTTTGCGGTGGGGATAGAAAATGGGGAGTATTCAGGTGTACTACTCTGGGTGCCGGGGTGGGGTTGGCTGGGTAGGGTGAACCTGAAGTTACGAAAACAGCCCCTACCAAGCGTCATCTGTAGGCCTGTTCCGAAGGCTATGGTGGTAACTTCCCACTGCTCGAATAAGGGTCACGGGAGATTTTCCCACCGACCTCAAAATTTTGTGACACTGGACTCCTTGTGTGGCGTGTTGAGTGATTCGGCTAAGTAACTAGCGAGTAGTAGCAGTAAACTCTGCATATTAGGTTTGACCGAAGTCAAACTTCCTAAAGTTTGACCAAGTTTATAGAAAAATATAAACATTTACCATAACAAATATGTATGATGTGAAAGTACATTCAATAATGAATCTAATGGTATTTATTTGTTATTGTATATGTTAATATTTTTTGTTATAAGCTTTCTGAGAGTTTACAAAACTTGACTTTGACCAATGCTAATACGCGAACTTAAATAAAAATGGAGGGAGTACACATTTTTTTCTTAGTTTGTAGTGAACTAATCATTCGTTGAAATTGTGAAATAAATATATTAGGCTATTGACTTCGAATGTAATGGTCTATACAATTCAATAGTTACAATCATTGTCGAATCCCAAGATGTATACAAGGTCTATAGTACTTCACAACATGCTCAAACTTATATAATCCCAGTCAAATGAGAATCTAAATGCATTTCATAGTTATTACTTTGTAGGATGCAACAAGAACAACCATAACTCTACATTAGCCATTATAGAAGCAACATTTTGACATATCCCAATGTGTGAATGAAATGTGCAGAGAGAGCTTTTGAAGATGGAGCAGATAGGGCGGGAAAGATTGTATGTATGTGGACGAGAGAGTAGGAATCAAATCTAACGAGACAGAGAGAGAGACACACACAGAGAGAGAGAGAGAGAGAGAGAGAGGAAGTAGGTCTGTGAGAAAGATGCATACATGTAATATACATGAGATGCGTGTGCATCTAGATTCTGTATAGGTGGAAGGAGAAGAGACAACATGTTTGATGAGAGAGCAGGAAAAACATGGACGGGAGGGGAAGGATCTCGTGGGTTGAGGGATTGACAATTTTGTGCGGGGGAGAGAGGGATTGGTAATTTTGTGCCAGAGAGAGGGCGGGGGGAGGAGTCAGTCAGCCGTCGTCACATCACCCAGCTTCCAAATGACCACGCATTCTCTAGCACGGTGTGGTCGCCGTCTTCGATCTGCTCGTTGCCCTCTTTGAAGATTGAGGTGTTGTGCATGTTGGGGTGCAAAGAAGCACAAGCGAGAGTGGTCACCGTATAACCTTGGATGGGGATGAATTGTGTGCTCGGGGGAGTGTCTGTGTTTGTGTTGTGCTGCGTGTGTCTCTCTCTCTCTCTCTCTGTGTGTGTGTGTGTCAGATATTGAGAGAAAACAAACCTAAGGAGAGAAATGGGTATTCACGAAGAGATTGTGCGGGCCTTGAGGTGGGCAGGGGCCGGGTGAGGGTGTCAAAATGTGCGCGTTGATGCATGTGTTGCATGCAACCGTGCGAGGGACGGACGAATCGAGAGAGATGGTTGTTGTGTTGCGTATGCTCCTCTCTCTCTCTCTCATACACACACACAAGTAAACTAGAAGACTGTTCTCTCATGTATACACAGCGTATCGGCATCTATCTATGTCTCACTCATGCATGATCATTTGCACATTCACACCTCTCTATGTCTGTATCACACGCACACCGTCTCCACATTGCCCTTCCGCCACAACACACATATGGACACATACACACGTTCTCTCTCAGTCACACACACAAAATCAGTATTAAAAAAAACTAGGGCGCACCTAAAACGTCCAAATCCAAATAAACACGAACTGCAGCTAAATTCAAATATATGGAAATATTGCAGCGCCAAGAACTTTCACAGGAAAAAAAGTTGAGTAGTACTCGAGGATTGTTTTCACACACACACAAAAAGGTTCGGTGGATGTCCTTCGAGCGCGACACGGTGACTCACTGTTCGATCGACCGCGCGGCCGCGATTCACGCGCTTGCACAGGATTCCGTATCATGGCTGTGGTACTAACTAATAAAAGCGCTGCCTAATTCTAATGTTTACGTGTACTAGTACGGTTTTCTTTTAAGTTTGTCCAACCGTTGTGCATGCCGGCGCCCGCCTTCTCCAACCAACAATTTCTCACCCATCACCGCCATGTCGCCGCCATCCCTGTGCCATGAAGCCGAAGGCTCGCCCGCTCACATCGTCTGCAGTCCCTCCTCGCGATGCTGCCGCGCTGCTAAGCACGCGAGCAGCTGGTGGAGCCGCGTCTATGCACGCAGCGTATGAAGAGGAGGACGAGCGCGTGCTCCAGCATGCCGCCGAGGAGGAACTAGCGTGTCATTGTCGTCTCCGCCCGCGTGGAGGAGGCGCACATGGTGGCTGTCGCGGCGGAAGCCGGTCGCGCGCGCGTGGAGCCCGCAAACCGGGTGCGGACGCGGGGTCTACCTTCGAGACCTTGAATGCCACGTGGATCCTGCAATCTAAAGGAGCAATTTGGGTCAGTCGACTCATGTGAGCCGTTTGATGCAACATGGATGGCTAGAAGGGCTTCTTCCACCTCTGCTGCCGTCTTCTTCCTTCGCTCCGTCGAACTTCTTTCACAAATCGACTGACCCAAATTATACTACTAGTACGAACGTATTAAGTACAGTAGGAACACGAAGATACGAGCAGTAGTACCAACTTCAAGAATAACAATAGTAAGACATAGTACTAGTACTACTGTACGTACTAAAGAGTTCAAATAACGAGAAAGAACATAAACATAGTTTTGCTGGGGCCTCAGCACAACACACCCTTGAAAATACACTAATAAGCAACTAGTCCGCTTGACACTGGAGTAGAACCAGCATGAGCGACGGCACTGCCACCTATTTGGAGTCCGAGTCCATGTCCTCGACTTCGTCCTCGTCCCTCTTCCTCTTCCTCTTCGCCGCCGCTTTTTTGCTTGAACCGGACACTGAGCTCTACTTCTTCATCCAACCCTTGTAGATATTTAAACAAAGGTAGGCATCCATTGCTGCGTACAGGATGTGATCTTCATCTAATGTCTTCGACTCCCATGCATGATGAAACTCGTGATGAGGTTTCTTCAGTTTAGCGTACGAAGGATCAATCATGGCTGCTGCCAGGGTCAGCATTGAAGGTTGAGAGGAGGACACCAGGCTTGCCTTCTGGAGATCGAAGGTCTGGCCTACAACGAGACCTATCCTACGCAGGACGTCGCGGTCGTTCTTAAAGCCTATAGTAACGAATTTCACTCTTTTGTCCTTGAGGAAGTTCTTAAAATCCTGGCACTCAACGTCGGCATGGCATATGTGGTAGACCAAGCAAATGTTATGTACACAAACCTGGATCATGGCGGGCTTCTTCCTCTCTTCGTCCTTTAGATCCTTCTCTCGTCCCAGGACTGTGCTATACTCAACATCTAGCCCAGTGACCCACTCATCCATTGAACTGTTGAACATGTGTAGGAAGCGAGCAAGCCATGCTTTCACCATCTCGGATCCACGTGTGTAGATGACGATGAACTGATCGCCGGTGATGGCTCTAACCTGGTACTCAGCGGCGACCATGGAGATTTGGGAGGCCATGGATTTTGGAGGAGGGTTAGGAGAAGTTGAACTGTTGTACCCCGCAAAAAAAACTGGGAGCGAACTAATGTGAAAGGATGGGACGACTGGGAGCGAACTGTTGTAAGGTAGAAGACGGGGACGAGTAGGGCGTGCGAACGGCGTGGGGTTGCTGGCTTTCCCGGTGGATAAACGGCTGCAAGCCCCCAAAGAGTTCTCGAGAACTATGCAGGACCCACTAGATGTCATGTCTACTAGACCCATATCGTAGGCTTGACGGTATAGCTTCTGCCTGTTCGCACGCCATGCCGGCGCGTGGATGTAACTTCACTTAATTCCGTCAAATGTCGCGCCTCCCACGACCTTCGCCTCCCTCACGCGGTCGCGCCCTTGGAGACTTCGACCGGCTATAAATGAGCAATTTTTTTTGCCTTTTTTTAGACAAGCAATTTTTTTGCCTACTCCGCATGCATGATACTCCCTCTCGTCCTTTTTACTCCCGTCAACCGTTTGCAAAGTGTTTGACCAAATTTATACTTTTTTTTGAACACCACCTTATATTAATTAACCAGCCACACCAGTACACTCGTTCGATACAATATTCCCAAAACACTTAGGCGCGGTGCATTAACTTCTACCTTGTTTCTTGTTTCTTGACATATCAACCAATAGGAGATGTGGGTGTGCATGCTTTTAATGACTTGAGACTACCAAACACGACATGCAGTGGTTAGTTCATTGCATGCAATGCTATTAATTAGCAAATAAACATTAAGATCTCTCGTTTTCCCCTCCTCCTTGGTCACAGTGCACAATCTAAGATGAATTGCTCACCTAGATGGAGGGAGTACTAATTTTAATGAGTATAAGAACTATGTTTTATAATGTGTGTAAAAATATTGATTTGACATTGTGAATGTTGACACATTGTGGAATAGTTTTTGAAGTCTGCAAAAGTACTCAACTAGTGTTGTCATTCTCCACAAAAAATTTGTTTACCAATGCATGCATGAACACTAGTTACTCTAACCCCCCTCTCTTCTTTAATTCTTTGCCATATCAGCATGTTTGCTATTCCCGTGTGCTAAGATACCACCATTATGGCCAGCCTTAATCATCGCATGCAATAATTTAGTGCACGTTGAAATATGAACATGTGTGGGGCGTGTTTGTTTTTAATGACTTGAGACTATACCTAGCCCGGCATGCAAGATGACTTATTATGCACCGTTCCCCATACCTGCAGGAAGCCCGTTCGTCTCCAAATCTTTTCCTCTCCATGTGTGGAAATAATATGCCTGCCAAACTCTCCTTCTCCCTCCGGCGGTCCCACCACTCCACCCCGTGTGAAAAAATCTGCATGCATGACTCTCCTCCCCCCACGCTCGTCCAATCTGTTGCGACCAGCAATATTTCCACCCCTTCGCTCCCCCATAATTTACTCCAACAAATATGCCCACATAGCTAGTACTTAACTGCAGGTGCATTCGGTCACTGACATATGGGCCCAACATGGGTCTGGCCCACATGTCAGTGACGCAACTGGACCTGCAGTTAAGTCGGTGTAGCTCAGTCCATATCTTACGTAGGTGTGCCATTGCTCGCTATAAATACTGCGCCTCCCACGACATCGCTATCTCCTCCCCCTCACGTTCACGTTCATCGCTATCTCCTCCCCCTCCCTCTCACGTCGACCACCATGGCATCGCCCTCCCAAGCCCTAGGAGCCCCTCGCAGCACCGCGCAGACGGTCACGCGTTGTCGTTCTGTTCCTCGCCGCCACTAGTCGAGGAGGACGCGTCGGTGTTCAGCTCCTCGCCGCTACGCGACGCGTTGTTGTTCCGTTCCTCGCCGCCACTAGTCGAGGAGGACGTGTCGGTGTTCCGCTCCTCGCCGTGACGCGTCGAGGTGGACAAGTCGGCATTCCCAATCTCGCCAGCACGCGCGTCGGAGGACGCGTCGGCTCCCCGCTACGAGGAGAACGCCGCCCCGCCCGCCGAGCCCCCCCAGCCTTGAGGAGCTTTGGAAAGAAATGGATGTCGCCTTGTGGGAGGCTTTGCCTCCAGCAGAGCGCGCCAAAATAGAGGCGGAGAAGAAGGCCGAGGAAGAGAAGCGCACCGCGGAACAAGCTGCCTGGGAGGCCTATGTCGCGTCCGAGAGAGTTAGGCAATTGGCTCTTTGGCAGAAGGCTCGTGCGAGGGCCATGAGGGTGGCGGAGGACGCCCGTGCCGATGCCCTGAGTGCAGTCAGGCCTAAGCGCCTCATCTACGCTTGGCAGTACGTGGACCGGGTGCATGCTTCTAGCGAGGAGGAGTACCTGTTGGCACCGGATCACCACACCGGTGAGATCGCGCTCGCCCGCCGGCAAGCCGCCAATCAGCACCTCGCGAGTTGTGAAGCTGAGGAAGAGGCGTTGTGTCGGCGCGCTGGGAAACGGCCGCGCACCAGGGCACTCGTGGCATGCCGCAAGCGTTCCTGCGAGCACTGTGGCTTTTAGGAGGAGTATAATTTTTGTTTCGTAAGGCGATCTCATTAGTTTTGGGACGCAAATGATAAATCCCGAAACGTTCAGGAATTTGTAGTGTCCTTAATTAAGTATGTAAAAGGGAAAGTTTGGAAACCTTGTGTATTCGTATGCATTTTGCAAGTACGTGCATATAGCACAAACTTTACCATATACTATCACACTACACGTCTCTCTCGATATATGCTTGCAGACTGTGCTACTCCCTCTGTCCAGGTCAATAAGTCATCTTCGGTTGTGCACTGTGACCAAGAAGGAGGGAAGACTTATACACCTAGACGGAGGGAGTACTACTATTACTTATGTACGTGCAAATGCACGTTTTAACATTACGATGCGGTTTTGGTAAAAGTGGAAAAACAGCACTAGTCAAGCTTGTGAAACGATTCAATGCAAAACAAATGCAAAAATGCTCGTTTGATTGTTTACTTTTAGCTTCCTTCTCTGTGGTTATTTCTCTGTCGTACTTTGTACGGAGCATCTCACTGGTTGGAAAGGCATGCAAATTCCCAAACCGCTTCCTACACCCTGTATCAATTTTTTTGCCTAACAGGTTGTGCCGTGCAATTGGAATTCCAACTTGAGTACTACTACTAGTAGGAGTACCAGGGGCCGGTTCTTTTAGGATTCTAGATTAGTAATCCCATAACTACTACCTCCGTCCTGGTTTATTGGTCCCCATTGTAATCTGTGTCAAATTTTTGGTCAAAATTTAGCATAAATTACAATGGTGAGGAAAAACCAGTTAAATCTTTGGTCAAAATTTAGCACAAATTACAATGGTGAGGAATAAACCAGGACGAAATAGTAGTTTAGAAGCCCAAATAAATGAGTGAGGTGCCTTATTGTTACTCTCCATTGTGACTAGTCTTGTGGGAAAAGCTGGGGAAGCCGCCAAAAGAACTGGCCCTAGGAGTAGTAGCTAGGGATCGAGTGTGCGAGATGAACCGGAGAAAGTAAATGCAGAGAGATGAAATGCAAAAAAGACGGAGGGATGTGATGGTTGCTTGTCCGTTTATTTTACCAGGCCACTTATTACTGGGAGTGGTTGAGTTTTGTCATATGACGGCTTTACTGCCGCGCCACGAGCGGGGTGAGAGGTGAGACTCCCGTGCAGTGCCGCCCTCTACACGTACTACTACTCCCTCCATCCATTTTTACAGGGCCTAACTTGTCAATCTTTTGTACCAAGGCATGTCCGCATAAAGAGCAACTGGTTTTGGGACTAGTATATGGATCCCGTGTAATCTTGCATGCAGCCTCCTTTGAATGCCTAGCCGCTGGCCTCCCTTCCTTTAATCCCTCGCATGCAAATTACTCTCCTCCCTTTTCTACATGCATGCCCAACCATAATTCCTCAAATCATGCATGCCTTGGCTGAAATATAGAGCTCGCTCCTCCTTTGAAAATATGGTGGTGCTATCCATGCATGCAAATCAATGCGATGGCCAGAGCATTTTCATGATGAAGGGACCACACACGACTTGCAAGAGAAAATTAAGATGGAGATGCCTCGGTTAGTTCATTTGGATAGGTTTGTTCGGATATTATTTCATCTCTAGAGCTCACAAACATCTGGGTGAAATAGATAAAAAGTATCTTTTGCAAACAAAAGCGTTCAACTTTTCAACCTGCATCCAAAACTTGTGAAGTAATAACTCTTATTTTGCTTTGCAGGAAATGATCTTCAAGAATTAGTTTTTGAGTATCCATTGTTATACATGTTGGCTACAGATGACATGGCACTTTCTTGTAGCCAACAGTTGGCTATACTATTTAAGTATTAACCATGCCCTTATACACCTAGACGGAGGGATTAAATCAGGATGACTTGGGAGGGGGCAGATGATATGTAAGAAATGGTTCATCATAAGTCTTTCACCAGTACTGTAGTAAAAATTCATACATGGAAGATTGTAGACTAAACCATAAATGGATACACTTTTATTCATGCGCGATACTCCAATAGAACAAGATCATGCATGGAAGTCTCCACATGCTTAGACAGCGGATTACATTGAGCGAAGACTAATGATCAACATTTAACTTGAAAATGCAGATGTCTAGGTGAACCTCCTTGGAGTCCCCGTGCACATTGTTGGAGTCCAAATAACACCATGGGTTTTCCATGTCCACATCGGCGGGAAAGTCCCAGCTCCGCAGAGTCCAAGTATGCTCGGCGTAGCCAGTGTCGCCGCCCACGCGTGTAGGTCTCCTCTTCTCATGCTCATACAAGTGGTAGAAGAGCTCACCTTATAAAGGCCTACTAGCAAAATTCCAACATCGACCAGGCCATCCATGAAACAGGAGTGGCTATAGGGGACGTTGTGCCAGTTGAATATATGAGCAAGTTACTACGAGATTTAATCCGAATAAGCAAAAAATAAATCATGATGCCTATAACAAAGATGAAACTAATAATGTGGACTAGCATAGTAGTAGGATACAGAGTAGAAACATGAATTCTACCACGATTTCGAACAGGAAGGACAGAAACACATACGGTGCAACGGGAGCAGCACCGTTGGCGTTGAGGTTGTTGCCCATGTCCAAACACCACGTAGACACAGTCTTTGAGCACGGTTCGTAGTCGTTCCACGCTCGGGCATTGAAGTTTGTAACTATTTTAGATTAGAATATACTACTCCTCCGGTGCTAGTAGAGCAGAGTCCTACTCTACTACTCTACTCAAGCAAGTTAGGGCATAGCACTGCAGGGAGTACCAGTACTGTGATCACTCAAGCAAGTTGTCTGGCATCAACATGACCCTACGCTGCTGGTATGTGTCTCGTAAGTCAAGCGGCGTGCTGTAGTCATCATCACCTGTCCACTTCCCGCAGCACATATTCACTTCTCCATCTTTGTCCGCACATAATCTCGTCCAATGTTCCATCCCTGCTAAGGCGCCTCCCCCCCTCGTCCGAAACCCAAGCACTAACAATGGCAGAACCGAGCAACGTCCTCCCAAAGAGTGGCTGGAATTCGCTCCCCACAGAGGTAATCAAGCTCATTGTTTCACGTGTGGACAATCTCAGTACCATGCCGCTCGCCGCATGCTCGTCGGGGTTGTACCGTTTACTCAAAGCCCTCAGGCCGGAGCTTTTTAAGCCAGCTCCTTGCTTGCTGATGCTGCCTGATCTTCAAAAACAGCATGTCACGCAGCATAACGATCGTAGGGTGGCGAGCATCAACCCCCTTGACTGTGATCCGATCCCTGTCAGCCTCAACTACATTAACGGTATGTACTGGGTCGGCATGAACACGTCTTGGATGGTGCTCGTCGACAGTCGCGGCAGCTGAATGCTCGTGGAGGTCTACACCCGGCGATTGATCCCTCTTCCTTCGATTAACACTGCACTGCTTTGGCACCGCGACAACGAATACTCGGAATATTACAGTAGCCAACATGATACCAAGTTTGATTTGCTCAAGGTTGTAATCTGCCAAGTGCCCACAAGATCTCCGAATTATAAAGACTTCAGGCTAATTGTGTTCTTCAACCGCGGTCTCGCCTATCTGATAGGTCACTGCGGTAAGTGGATAAATCTGCACATCCATCGCAGGATCATACATCCTCCATGGTTCTCTGATGCAATTGAACACAAGGGCTTCATTTACGCTGTCGACTCCTTCTATGGCTGGACGTATTGCTGGCCTACTCCAGTCATCGCTACAAATGGTTGTTACAGCAGTATGTTACTTTCCTATGATATCATGATGGCTTGCTTATATTACTGTCAACATTTGCTGAAAAAATATTCATGCTCATAACATGTTGTTCTTAAGATTAACTAAACCAAGAGCCCTTTTTTATATGACTCCAACTTGATATGATGTTGTAGGCCGCCTGGTGTCCCTTCCCTTCCTAATCCCAGAACCTTTCAAAGAAAAGCGGCATGGCAGTTGCAGGTGGTTCCTGGCTCGATCAGATGACAGCGAAAGATTGATGATCGTTTGCACGTATCGGACGTGTTGTTTCGCGGAATACAATCATAGTCACTGCAAGGTCTTTGAGCAGGATCCCAGCTTCTCTGGGCCTTCAGGAATTTTTGACTGGAGGCTGGTAAGTAGCCTTGGTACACGCTCTCTATTTGTTGGACTGAATTATCCAATTAACCAGGAGATAACCGACGGCAAGGATCATGATGGCAGCGCGGTTTCGTTCATCAGGCAAAACTGTGTGTACACAGCGTACCATGCGTCTCTGCATGCACCATACCCTGATATGTGCTGCCATGCTCTGCAGCCCAAAGTAGGAGAGGGGTCACAAGTATCAGACTTCGACCTGCTGGCTGGAGTTTCCCCCGTCAAGCACCCATCTGGTTCAAGCCGTCAGCCAATCTCCACAGCTTAATAAATAGTAACGTCTAACTAAGCCAGTTAGTTAGATGCGTACACTTGGTGTAGTAGTAACTTTATTTAGTTTGATGCATACACTTGTTCTTTTTTGGTAGCCCTTTTGTAATGATGGCTAATGTTTGGTTTGGAAGAGAGAGTTGCGTCTTCACTCTTCTGGCCTGCTTACTGCTTCTGTTGCACCCCTAGCCCTGGTTGCTGCTGCTGCTGTTTTCAATGTACAATCAGTAGTATATTTTGTCTGTTGGTTGAATAAATGAGTTGTTAGAACGACAAACACAATGTTTTGAAAGTCGTTGCACGGTTCGATCCTTTAGTGCCCCGTACCGTACGTAGCGCATACTATTTATCGTACGGAACACAACTTTTTTTTGAAACTCGGAACACATTTTCCACTTGTTGATAACATGCAACCCACTGATGAAGGCCCAATAGAGAAGCCCATAATTAACTGGAAGGGGGCTCTCACATGAATCCAGCCCAGGTACATGCTCATGGTCCCCTAAACATAAATAAGTAAATAAATAAATAAAGCTAAATGCTCATGCACCAGTTCTTTGGGGAAATAGCTAGCCCAGTATTTCTTTTTGAAGAATACCCAAGCTAGGCCTATTTGTTTTCTCTGAATTACTGGGCTGCAAATCTTTCAAGACGAGGAGGGATGCATTACGGCCTGGCTTAAGAGTATGGTCAATGTCTATTAAAAGTAATATCAAAAGGGGTTGAAAATTCCAAAAAAATATAGCAAATGGGATATGAGTTTCTTTTTTTGTTTTTGTTCTTCACTGATATCTTATACGTATTTCATTGGATTTAACATGACATAGTACTAATTTATTTTACTATGGCTATTAATTTTTGGATAAAGAATATTTCATTCCCCGGCAAAAATTTGCGAATTTTCAAAATTTCCCACATATTTAGTTAATTTTTTGACCCTGGTACTGACCAGAAAATGGCCAGCAATTCTAAAAATGGAAAACGGGCTGCAATAAATTCCATATGAATTAGAAAATGAGTAAAAAATATAAAAATAATAGCAAATGGGCTGTACACGCCACGGATTTCGAGGCTGACATGTTTACGAAACGCTTTGTCAGTGAACACATGATTCTAGCAGCAGTTAGTGTTGGATGTCCATCCCACATCCGACGTGCTTCTTTAATCTCTGATCTTCCTGCTCCAGACGCCTAAACTAGCGCCGGCGGGACTGCCTGCTCCCTCCTCTTGTGGCCCGATGTGTGCCGCGCAGGCTTCCCCAGCCCACCCTACTCCCTCCGCTGGCCTGGCTGCACGCAATCAACTGCCTCCTTATTATGCGAAAAAAATGATTCCTCCCACTAACATCTGGGGCACACTGGTTGGGAGGCTAACCTGTGGGCCTACTAAGTTGACGCGTACGCAGGGCTTGTCAACTTAGTCAACAAATGATTCTAGCAGCAGTAACCATTGGATTTGAATCGAACGGTCATGCTGCTTCTTCAATCGCTGCTCTTCTTGCACCAGCCGCCCAAACCAGCGCCGGGGAGACCGCCTGCTCCTGCCTCAGTGGCCGGCTGTGCTGCCGATGAGGCCTCATCGCCCCCTACTACTCCCACCGCTAGCCAGGCCCTGCGGCGATGGCAACCTCACACCGCAGCTGAACCAGTGAACCCTCGTACTCCTCTCCGCGTGGGCATCCACTGCCACGTCTTCCCCGGCTCCGCGTCGTCCCCTTCCTAGGCCTCGCCGTCGTCCACCGCCTTGGTGCTCTTGGCGCGGCGTGGTCAACGACATTCCATTGGAAGAGTACTATATGTGGAGAGGCTGACAGCTGGGTCCACGGCCACAACCCAGTTTTTTTGTGATTTGCCAAGTAAGTCGCTTTGTCAGGCCTGTTGGGCTGCAAATCTTTCAAGACGAGGAGGAGAGCTTTCATTCGGCTGGCCGAGAAAATGGCCCATCAGTAATGAGAAATGGGCTATACATTTTTAAAACACATCAAACCGTCAATTAGTTTCAAATATCTTTTTTTCATTTCAAGATTTGAAATTACATTAATTTTTATGCGTGGAGAATTTGTTGGATTTTATATTGATATACATTTATTTTTAAAATCAGTTTCAATGTGAGTCAAAATTTTGGGATTAAAAACAGTTCGGACCGCACCGAAATATGCAAAATTTCATATAATTTTTTAACCGTGGCCACAATATGGGTTGTAATGCTAACAAAAAGAATATGGGCTCAAAAAAACCTTATAATTAGCAAATGGGCTGTAAATTATTAGAAATAATGGCAGATGGGTTGTATGCTGTTTCCCACAGATTTGAGGCTTTCCTAAAAAAAGGTTGACGCACAAGCAGTGACTGTTGGATGGCCATCCAACGGCCGTCGTGCTTCTTCAATCTCTGCTCTTCCTGCTCCAGCCGCTCAAACAGGCACCGGCAGGATTGCCTGCTCCCTCCTCAACGCGGTCGGCTCTGCTACCGTGCAGGCCTCACCGCCCCACTATACTCCCATTGCTTGCCTAGCCATCCCTATACTCACCCACACCTGCTGTTATTCTCCGGCGACGGCGAGGCCTCGTACAGTCGAAACGTTCCCCTCGCTGTCAGCTCGGACCCACCGGAAGTGCCTCCTTATTACGCACAAAAATGAATACTCCCCCAGCTAGCTGGGACCCACCTTGGTGGGAGGCTGACGTGTGGGCCTACTAAGTTGACGGGGACGAAGGGCTTTGTCAACTTAGTCAATATGAACGATTCTAGCTCCAGTGACCGTACATGTCCATCCAACGGCCGTAGTGCTTCTTCAACCTCTGGTCTTCTTGCTCCAGCCGCCCAAAGCGGCACCAGTCTTGCCGCCTGCTCCTGCCTCCCGTGGCCGGGTGTGCTGTCGCGGAGGCCTCACCGACCCCTACTATTCCCACCGCTGGCCAGGCCCTGCGGCGACGGCAGCCTCACACCGCAGCCGAACGAGTGAACCCTCATACTCCTCTCCGCGTGGGCATCCACTGCCGCGTCATCCCCTTCCTAGGCCTCGCCGTCGTCCACCGCCCTGGTGCTCTCGGCGCGGCGTGGTCAACATGGTCAAGGAACGACTTCCATCGGACGTGGACTGTACGTGGAGAGGCTGATAGCTGGGTCCACGGCGGCAGCAAGGAAGTGCCTCCTTATTACGCGGAAAATAATGATTCCTCCACCTGACAGCAGGGACCCACCGGACGGGCCACCGTATTTCACAAAAAAAATGTTTCCCCCCTGAGTGCTGGGACCCACTAGCTACACCTTCGCACGCAAGGAAGTGCGTCCGGGCAAAAAAAAACAATTCGCCCCCCTGACTGCTGGGACCCACCAGCTACATCTTCGCAGGCAAGGAAGTGCCTGACAGTCGGGACCCACCTGGTCGAAGCGTACGTAGCATTGTCATTCTGGTCGCGAACATGTACATACATATATACTGGTGGATGTAGAGGCACGCACGTGTCATAGTAGAGGCGGACAGGGTGCAAGAAAGAAAATACGGCCACGTATGTGTACATACGGGCGGGGTCTCGAACGCCTACTCGCGCATACATACGGCGAGGGCTCGTGTACATGGCTGGGTCGGAACGGAGAAACAACGTCGTCGTCGTGTTCATGGGTCAGAACGGAATGCGTGGTTGTGTTCATCGAGAGGGCTTGGACGGAAGAGGCGATGGAAACGAGGCCTGGCGTACCACAAAACGGAGGAAACGGACCTCGTACGGTCGAAACGGCGGTCCTGTTGATCGGGAGGGGTGTGGCGTACCGCAAAATGGAGGAAACAGACCTCCTATGGTCGAAACAGGGGTCTTGTGGCGTACCACAAAACGGAGGAAATGGACTTGTGTTCGAGCGCTACGGTCGAAACGGGGGTCCTGTTCATCGGGAGGGGTGTGGCGTATCGCAAAACGGGACTCCACGGGATACTGTTCATCTCCACCGTCGACCCCCTCCAGCCTCCACGAGCTACTGTTCATCCACCGTCGACCTTCTCCAGCCTCCACGGGCTCCTGTTCATCCAGCCTCCACCGCGCGCTACTCCACCGGCTACTGTTCAACCACCCCTCCACCGTCTACTGTTCATCCAGCCCTCCACACCACGGGGTCCTGTTCAACCACCCCTCCACGGGCACCCCTCCACCATCTATTGTTCATTCTGCCCTCCACACCACGGGGTCCTGTTCATCCACCCCTCCACGGGCACCCCTCCACCGTCTACTGTTCATCCTGCCCTCCACCACACCACGGGGTCATGTTCATCCAGAGGCAACGCCACCGCTCACTGTTCATCCACCCCCGGCAACGCTCACTGTTCATCCCATCCATCGGCTTCAGTTAGCAGCAGTAGCCAAGGAATCGCTCGATCGGGTTCAGTTAACAGCCATCGATCGATCGCTCGGGTTCAGTAACGCGTAGCCTGTAGTGCAATCGCTTGGGTTCAGTTAGAGCCCAACGCCTCGCTTGGGTTCAGTTAGAGCCAACGCCTCGCACACACGCGTGTACGTGTATGAGAGAAACTCGCATCGCTCGGCCCCGACCTCCCACCGTAACCGGGAACTCCCCGAAATTTTCCTCCCCCTCGCTTCTACCACGGTTTTTTCCGTCATGGACGGCCCAAAGAATGTCATGCAGCTGCATCTCCGGCCCGCCCAGGACGAAAAGCCCATTTTCTGTCATGATTTTTTGTCATAGAAGTAGGAGCCCACCACATCTATGATGATACCGGGTTTTGTCACAATTATCATCATAGAAGTGTCATATGTATGACAGAAAAAATTTCGTTCGGCCCAAAATGTCATGGATGTGTATTTTTTTTGTAGTGTGCCCTTCTTTCTCCGCAAGAAATCTAATATGCAGATAGAGATCGTGTTAAAATTTCAGTCCAATCGGAGTTACAGATCTCCGGGAATATAAGAAACGGTGAAAGGGTAGAATCAGAGAACGCAGAAACAGAGAGACATATCCAATCTCGGAGGGGCTCTCGCCCCTCCCACGCCATGGAGACCAAGGACCAGAGGGGAAACGCGGGAGGAGGTCAAGGAAGAAGAAGAAGGAGGGGGGGGGCTCTCTCCTTCTTCTTCCGGTGGTGCCGGAGTGCCACCGGGGGTCATCATCATCACCGCAATCTTCACCAACAACTTCACCGCCATCATCACCAACTCTTCCCCCCTCTATGCAGCAGTGTAACCCCTCTTTTACCTGCTGTAATCTCTACTTCAACATGGTGCTCAACGCTATATATTATTTCCCAATGATGTATGGCTATCCTATGATGTTTGAGTAGATCCGTTTTGTCCTATGGGTTATTTGATGATCGTGATTGGTTTGAGTTGCATGTTTTATTATTCGTGCTGTCCTATGGTGCTCTCCGTGTCGCGCAAGTGTGAGGGATTCCCGCTGTAGGGTTTGCAATATGTTCATGATTTGCTTATGGTGCGTGTCATGAGTGACAGAAGCACAGACCCGAGTAAGTAGGTTGTTTGCATATGGGACAAAGAGGACTTGATACTTTAATGCTATGGCTGGGTTTTACCTTAATGATCTTTAGTAGTTGTGGATGCTTGCTAGAGTTCCAATCATAAGTGCATATGATCCAAGTAGAGAAAGTATGTTAGCTTATGCCTCTCCCTCAAATAAAATTGCAATAATGATTACCGGTCAAGTTATCGTTTGCCTAGGGACAAATAATTTTCTCGTAACAAAAAGCTCTTTGCTAAAACTAACTTAGTTGTGTCTTTACCTAAACAGCCCCTACTTTTTATTTACGTGCTCTTTATATTCTTGAAAACCTATCCAACAACACCTACAAAGTACTTCTAGTTTCATACTTGTTCTAGGTAAAGCGAATGTTAAGCGTGCGTAGAGTTGTATTGGTGGTCGATAGAACTTGAGGGAATATTTGTTCTACCTTTAGCTCCTCATTGGGTTCGACACTCTTACTTATCAAAAGAGGCTACAATTAATCCCCTATACTTGTGGGTTATCAAGACCGTTTTCTAGCGCCGTTGTCGGGGAGTCATAGCGTGGGGTGAATATTCTCATGTGTGCTTGTTTGCTTTATCACTAAGTAATTTTCTATTTGCTGTTCTTAGTTGTTCTCTATCTTTAGTCATGGATATGGAACATGAAATACCAAAAAAAACAGGTGTACCTGCTACTCATGGAGATGGGGAACCTCCTAAAACCCTCGATGCTCATTATGTGAAAGATATTATGTACTACTTATATAATCCTAAGAAAACCCCATTCAATTATGTTATGGGAGACACGTTGGATCAACGTGAATACTTTAGGGATTATCAGTTGACTCAAAAGGGGAAACTATTATGGGATCAAATTCATATATTGCATTGGTATGCTCGACAACTTTGCTTGAGATATGATTATACTTGTTGCTCTAGGATGAAGGCTCCACACCTTCCCTTTTCATGAAAATTTAATGATGATAAAACCTTGGCTTCTTATGCTAATGGTATATATGATTACTATGATGTGGAACAAATAGAAGAATTTGTTGCTTTTATGGGTGCTTATGAAATTGAATCTTTGTTTAAAGAGTGTGAAAATTTTGATGATTCAGTTTATAGACCTAAAAATTTAGCTATCCTTAAATATTGCTATGAGAATTATGAATTCAATGCCGATATTGATGCTTTTATTGAGAAAGTCTCCGCTGTCCAAGAAGAGACTAATATTTTGCAGGAGTCTATGGAAGAAGAAATTGATGAAACTGTGAGCTCATTGGATGAAAAAGATGATGAGGAGAGCGATGAACAAAAGGAGGAAGAGCGTATTAGCTACCCGTGCCCACCTTCTAATGAGAGTAACTCTTCAACTCATACATTGTTTAATTTCCCTTCGTGCTTACCGAAGGATGATTGCTATGATGATTGTTATGATCCCGTTGATTCTCTTGAAATATCCCTTTTTGATGATGCTTGCTCTGCTTGTGGCCAAGATGCCAATATAAATTATGCTCATGGAGATGAACTTGCTATAGTTCCTTATGTTAAACATGAAATTTTTGCTATTGCACCCACGCATGATAGTCCTATTATCTTTTTTAATTCTCCCGACTACACTATATCGGAGAAGTTTACCCTTATTAAGGATTATATTGATGGGTTGCGTTTTACTATTACACACGATGATTTTGATGAATATAATATGCATGTTCTTGCTGCTCCTACTTGCAATTATTATGAGAGAGGAACTATATCTCCACCTCTCTATGTTTCCAATACGATAAAATTGCAAGAAACTGTTTATACTATGCATTGGCCTTTACTATGTGTGCATGAATTGTTATTTTATGACATGCCGATGCATAGGAAGAGAGTTAGACTTCGTTGTTGCATGATATATGTTACTTTGTGCTCACTACTAAATTACAAATCATTGTTGATTCAAATTGGCTTTGATATACCTTGGGATCCGGGTGGATTCATTACTTGAGCACTATATGCCTAGCTTAATGGATTTATATCAGTGGAATAAGCCATGGAAAGTTATATTACAGTAGCTACAATTAAAAAACAAAATATGAATTGGTTTTCAATAGTACTTATAGTAGTGATTTGCTTTATTGTACTAACGGATCTTACCGAGCTTTCTGTTGAGTTTTGTGTGGATGAAGTGTTCGAAGATCGAGGATGTCTCGATATGAGAAGAAGGAAGAGAGGCGAGAGATCAAGCTTGGGGATGCCCTAGGAATCCCAAGTAAATATTCAAGGAGACTCAAGCATCTAAGCTTGGGGATGCCCCGGAAGGCATCCCCTCTTTCTTCAACAAGTATCGGTATGTTTTCGGATTCATTTCATTCATGTGATATGTGCAGATCTTGGAGCATCTTCTGCATTTAGTTTTAACTTTTCTTTTATGCACCATGCTGGTATGAGATAGTCCTTGGTTTATTTATAGAATGCTCATTGCACTTCACTTATATATTTTGAGTATGGCTTTATAGAATGCTTCATGTGCTTCACTTATATCATTTGAAGTTTGGATTGCATGTTTCTCTTTACATAGAAAACCACCATTTGTAGAATGCTCTTTTGCTTCACTTATATTTGTTAGAGCGTGGGCATATCTTTTCTAGAAAGATTTAAACTATTTTGCTTTAATTATATCTATTTGGAGAGATGACAAGAATTGGTCATTCACATGGTTAGTCATAAAATCCTACATAAAACTTGTAGATCACTGAATATGCTATGTTTGATTCCTTGCAATAGTTTTGCGATATAAAGGTGGTGATATTAGAGTCATGCTAGTGGGTAGTTGTGGATTGTAGAAATACTTGTGTTGAAGTTTATGATTCCCGTAGCATGCACGTATGGTGAACCATTATGTGATAAAGTCGGAGCATGATTTATTTATTGATTGTCTTCCTTATGAGTGGCGGTCGGGGACGACTGATGGTCTTTTCCTACAAATCTATCCCCTAGGAGCATGCGCGTAGTACTTTGTTTTGATAGCTAATAGACTTTTGCAATAATTATGTGAGTTCTTTATGACTAATGTTGAGTCCATGGATTATACGCACTCTCACCCTTCCACCATTGCTAGCCTCTCTAGTATCGCGCAACTTTCGCCGGTACAATAAACCCACCATATACCTTCCTCAAAACAGCCACCATACCTACCTATTATGGCATTTCCATAGCCATTCCGAGATATATTGCCATGCAACTTCCATCATCCTCATATGCATGACTTGAGCATTCATTGTCATATTGATTTGCATGATCGTAAGATAGCTAGCATGATGTTTTCATGGCTTGTCCGTTTTTTGATGTCATTGCTACGCTAGATCATTGCACATCCCGGTACACCACCGGAGGCATTCATATAGAGTCATATCTTTGTTCTAGTATCGAGTTGTAATATTGAGTTGTAAGTAAATAAAAGTGTGATGATCATCATTATTAGAGCATTGCCCCAGTGAGGAAAGGATGATGGAGACTATGATTCCCCCACAAGTCGG
Organism: Triticum aestivum; assembly: GCF_018294505.1. NCBI lineage: Eukaryota > Viridiplantae > Streptophyta > Magnoliopsida > Poales > Poaceae > Triticum > Triticum aestivum. Next base: position 339,833,637 of record NC_057806.1, read on the forward strand.
GATGAGACTTCAGATGAAAGAATAAAAAAATAAAAAAAGAGAAAGGCCAAAAAAATAAATAAAAATGAGAGAAAAAGAGAGAAGGGGCAATGTTACTATCCTTTTACCACACTTGTGCTTCAAAGTAGCACCATGTTCTTCATATAGAGAGTCTCTTGAGTTATCACTTTCATATACTAGTGGGGATTTTTCATTATAGAACTTGGCTTGTATATTCCGATGATGGGCTTCCTCAAATGCCCGAGGTCTTCATGAGCAAGCAAGTTGGATGCTCACCCACTTAGTTTCCAGTCTGAGCTTTCATACACTTATAACTCTTAGTGCATCCGTTGCATGGCAATCCCTACTCACTCACATTGATATCTATTGATGGGCATCTCCATAGCCCGTTGAGACGCCTAGTTGATGTGAGACTAACTTCTCCTTTTTGTCTTCTCCACAACCACCATTCTATTCCACCTATAGTGTTATGTCCATGGCTCACGCTCATGTATTGCGTGAAAGTTGAAAAGGTTTGAGAACATCAAAAGTATGAAACAATTGCTTGGCTTGTCATCGGAGTTGTGCATCATGTGAATATTTTGTGTGGTGAAGATGGAGCATAGCCAGACTATATGATTTTGTAGGGATAACTTTCTTTGGCCATGTTATTTTGAAAAGAGATGATTGCTTTATTAGTAGGCTTGAAGTGTTATTTTTTATGTCAAATGATAGACTATTTCTTTGAATCACTCGTGTCTTAATATTCATGCCATGATTAGATATGTGATCAAGATTATGCTAGGTAGCATTCCACATCAAAAATTATCTTTTTTATCATTTACCTACTCGAGGACGAGCAGGAATTAAGCTTGGGGATGCTGATACGTCTCCATCGTATCTATAATTTTTGATTGTTCCATGCCAATATTCTACAACTTTCATATACTTTTGGCAACTTTTTATATTATTTTTGGGACTAACGTATTGATCCAGTGCCCAGTGCCAGTTCCTGTTTGTTTCATGTTTTTTGTTTCGTAGAATATCCATATCAAATGGAGTCAAAACGGGATAAAAACGGATGGAGATTATTTTTGGAATATTCGGAGAATATGGGAAGAAAAATCCATGTGAGACGGTGCCCGAGGGAGGCATGAGGCAGGGGGCGCGCCCCACCCCCCTGGGCGCACCCTTGAACCTCGTGGACACCCCGTAAGGCGGTTGGTGCCCTTTTTTCGCCGCAAGAAATCTAATACCCGGATAGAGATCGTGTTAAAATTTCAGCTCAATCGGAGTTACAGATCTCCGGGAATATAAGAAACGGTGAAAGGGTAGAATCAGAGAACGCAAAAATAGAGAGAGACAGAGAGACATATCCAATCTCAGAGGGGCTCTCGCCCCTCCCACGCCATGGAGACCAAGGACCAGAGGGGAAATGCTTCTCCCATCTAGGGAGGAGGTCAAGGAAGAAGAAGGAGGGGGGCTCTCTCCCCCTCGCTTCCGGTGTCGTCGGAGTGCCACCGGGGGCCATCATCATCACCGCAATCTTCACCAACAACTTCACCGCCATCATCACCAACTCTTCCCACCTCTATGCAGCGGTGTAACCCCTCTTTTACCCACTATAACTGTACCTCTACTTAAACATGGCTCTTGACGCTATATATTATTTCCCAATGATGTATGGCTATCCTATGATGTTTGAGTAGATCCGTTTTGTCCTATGGGTTATTTGATGATCGTGATTGGTTTGAGTTGCATGTTTTATTATTGGTGTTGTCTATGGTGCTCTCCGTGTCGCGCAAACGTGAGGGATTCCCGCTGTAGGGTTTGCAATATGTTCATGATTTGCTTATGGTGGGTGGCATGAGTGACAGAAGCACAGACCCGAGTAAGTAGGTTGTTTGCATATGGGATAAAGAGGACTTGATACTTTAATGCTATGGCTGGGTTTTACCTTAATGATCTTTAGTAGTTGTGGTTGCTTGCTAGAGTTCCAATCATAAGTGCATATGATCTAAGTAGAGAAAGTATGTTAGCTTATGCCTCTCCCTCAAATAAAATTGCAATAAGATTACCGGTCTATTTATCGTTTGCCTAGGTACAAATAACTTTCTCGTAACAAAAAGCTCTTTGCTAAAACTAACTTAGTTGTGTCTTTACCTAAACAGCCCCTACTTTTTATTTACGTGCTCTTTATATTCTTGAAAACCTATCCAACAACACCTACAACGTACTTCTAGTTTCATACTTGTTCTAGGTAAAGCGAACATTAAGCATGCATAGAGTTGTATCGGTGGTCGATAGAACTTGAGGGGATATTTGTTCTACCTTTAGCTCCTCGTTGGTTTCGACACTTTTACTTATTGAAAGAGGCTACAATTGATCCCCTATACTTGTGGGTTATCAGACCGCTCCGCGGGCGGCTGGGTCGACCATAGTCGGACGTCAGTATTCCAAGGCCGGCTCGTCGCCCAAGACGCCGGCAGTAGTTGGGCAGGGTTGCGCCGGGTCCCGGTGCGACCGGAGTGCGCTTCGCCGGATGGTGAAGACGCCGTGTTCTGGTGGTCACCGGGTCCGTCAGTGCGGGTGGAGCCGGATCCCGCCGGCTTGGCGAGTTGGTTGAGGCGGTCCTGCTGTGCGTTGGCCGCAGCGAGGAGGTCGTTCACCCACTTGAGGCGATCATTCAGCTCCTCTCCCACGAGCTAATCCAGGCCGACCGCAGTCGCCTGGGTGGCGCGCATGCTCTTCACGGGAGTCTCTTAGACGGGCGGGAGGGCGCCGAGGGCGCACCCGATCGTGCCGCCCCGGGCCCGCACATCGGCGACCCGACTTGGCTCGGGCGCGTCCAGCGTAAAGCTGTAGGCGGTGTTGCGCTCTAGCTGAGCGGAGTCCAGCCAATGTTGCATGGCGGCGAGCGTCTCGGTGAGGTCCAGCAGGCACTGGCGGTCCTTCTCGAGCCGAGTCCGGGCCTCGACGATGTTGGAGGCGTCAATGTCAGTGCCGATGGGAACATGGAGACTCTGCATCGTGGCGCGCAGCGGGTTGAGCGAGCCGGCCCGCTCCGCTGTGGCCTTGGCTTCAGCGGCCTTCCTCGCCGCGCTAGACGAGGAAGAGGCGCCGGTGTCGGTGACGAAGACCTTCACACAGAGGTCCATTGCCCCGGTGGGAGCGTTGCCGCCGAGGGAAAGGGGGGAGTCGGAAAAGTCAAGTACCTCGCTGGGGTACTCGTCAGCCGCAGGCGCACCAGAGATGCGCAGCACGGCGAAGGAGGCGGCGAGTGTGTCGATGATGTCGTCCGCCAGCGTGACGGGCTCGTCGGGGTCGGGGAGGAGTCTCGTCTGAAGCGTGCTGCCGGCCAAGACCTCAAGCTGCCCCACTATGGGCGCCAACTGTCGTGGTGGGCGCACGGCAGATACCAAGGGATGGCTAAACATAGGAGGAGACCCGAGGGCACTGGTGGGCTCCAGAGGCGAGGTCGGCATGAGCGAGCACGGGGCGCAAGACATACCCAAGTTCGGGGCTCTCCGGAGAGATAACACCCCTAGTCCTGCCGAGTGTAGTTGATGTGTATCAGTACAGAGTTGCTCCTAGAGCTGTATGGAGGAAGAAGGAAGGCAGGTCAAGGCCTAGGCTGCTCCCTCTCCTTGGGTGTTGCTTGCTACATGTGTGTGAGTAAGTGAATGATCGCGTCTCTATATGCATGAGGGCTCCTAGGGGGTTTTATAGGTCAACCCCCTAGGGGTACAATGGTAATGTTACAAGGCCGTGGGGCCGAGTTGTCATTGTCCGGAAAGCCGGCGCTAGGACCCGCCGAGGGTCAGGGGTCGCCGGGTTCTCCAGGCGCGGGGCCTGCTGGGTACGGGGGCACTGTTGGTCATCTTTTTGATCGTCAGGGAGTGGCCGGGTGTCGGCCTCACGCACGGTATCCCACGGGTGTCGCCTTACCATGGCCCGGGACCGTTTGTGCCTTTTGGCTCACGTATATGATAGTGTCGCTAGCATCCATATGACAGAGAACCCGGGCCGACATGGCTAGTCGTGAACCCAAAGCGGCACAGACCTATGGAGACAGGCATACATGAATCACATCGAGCATGTCGGTCATCAGCGAGTGATTCCGGGCTGTAGCACTGGGCTAACAGGACTCCGGGGGAACCCGGGTTGTAGCAGGCTAGGCAGGACTCCGGATGTCACCGCGTGACATTTCCCCGAAGGGACAGACATAGGAACGACGTGAAAGACATGCCGGCCAGTCAAGTGTCCTGAGCAGTAGTGATGGGCTAGCAGGACTCCGGTGAACCGGGCTGTAGCGGACTACTATGGCTCGAGGAACACTAGACTACATTTCCCCATAAGAAAGGCTGCCAAGGATAAACAACTAGATTGTCGGATCCCACTCATACCAAGCATTTCAATCATACACACAATATGCCCGATATGAGTACATACAACATGGCATCACAACAAAACTCTACAACTCAAGTACTTTATTTAAAGGCTCCAGAGAGCCATACATAACATGTTCATACAGATAGGGGTCACATGACCCGACAGTCAAGTCATACAATCATACAAGCACAAGCGGAAGCAACTAGTCTGAGTACAGACACTAGAAAGAAAGAAGGCTTCTCGAAGCCTGTCTATCTACATAGGGCCCTCCATGGCCAGGATCACCACCTGGGTGGCTAGTCACTCATCAACGTCAAGCTCTACGTAGAACCCACCGGAGGGGGCAGTGTTGTCGTCTGAAAACAGTAATTAAGAAAACATGAGTACAAAGGTACTCAGCAAGTCTTACAACAGAACCTACTATATATGCTCATTCTCAAGAAGGTGGTGGGGTTATTGCAGGAAGCCAACTTTGACTCTTGGCTAAGCTATCCTACGGAACTCCACTAGTAAAATAGTTTCCGCACACGAGTCCACTACTCACCAACACAATACTCCACCAGGGATCCTCTCTCGTCATCCTACGAGAGGGCCATCCTCGGTACACACACTTATCTTGAGACTTTTAGTAGTAACCATTAACTTGTGTATGAACTGTATAGGCAACCAAGTAGTTCTTTACCGCGGACGCGGCTATTCGAATAGATGATGTTAACCCTGCAGGGGTATACTTCTTCATACACGCTTTCACCACTTACCGCCATTTACGCGACATGTACTCGACAACCTTCAAGCGGAAGCCAAGCGAGGGTGTCGGCCACGGCCTACCTAAACACTTAAGTCTCTAGTCCAGGTTTATCGCCTATCCAGGTGCCATCCGCAGGGAGTCCGGCCGAGGTTTCCACATATGGCCCCGAACAATGTGAACAGGGTCCCGAGACGCCAAACGGGCGCCCGGCATACCCGGCCATAGTGTATCTACCGCAACATAGCCCACCCCTAGGGTCAGCGCTATGCATGGCCGCCAACACATAACCTACAAACACCAGAAACTATTTGCAACTCCTGGACAGAGTACTAGGGTGATTAAGAAGCCGAGAGGGTCCATTGGTTTTAGGCCCAATGTACGGTAGTAACTGCATCTTAAATCACACATACAGATCTCAGTTCTTATGGACGGTCTCAATTAAACAACCCACCATGTACTCCTACATGGCCTCTCATCGATACCTTTACCAAAACATGTTCAACACATCCCTCACATTACCGACATAAATATTTCACTCTAGCCCATCACCCAGATGAACCAGACCTGACACAACTCTAAGCATAGCAGGCATAGCAAGGTAGGAATCACATACATGGCTCAATCAACTCCTACACATGCTAGTGGGTTTCATCTAGTTACTGTGGCAATGACAGGTCATGCAGAGGATAAGGGTTCAAGTACCGTAGCACACAACAGTTTGAATCGCGTTGTCTTAATGCAGTAAACAAGAGCAAAAGCGAGAACATGGGTTTGTATTGGAATGATCAATCGTTTTTCATATATAAATCTTTGCATTTGGAGCTATGGTAGATTTTCTATGATTTTTAGAAGTTTTGACTATTTTTTGGAATTTCCTATTAAAGAATAAATCCAGTAATTGAATTAATGCGTCAGCACTGCGTCACTGTGACGTCAGCGAGTCAAAGGCGCCAGCCCAGGTCAAACCTGACTGGTGGGCCCCATCTGTCAGTGTCTCAGCTAACTAACAAAGTTAGTTAGTGTTTAGTTAGCACTAAACTAGGTTAGTTAGGCCCTGGGCCCACATGTCAATGAGAGAGAGTTAGTTAATGAGGTCTCTAACCTCTAACAAAGTGATTAGCTCTAATTAAAAACTAATCTAATTTAGTTAGGAGCCGGCCCCACATATCAGTGACTCAGGCGGGGTCAAACTGGGGTCAAACCCCTGGTCGGCAGGGTCAATCCCGCCGGCGTTGAGTTGCCGGCGAGGTCGAGACGGCGGAGAGTGTCGGAAACGTTGCTCCGGCCACGGTTCGATGCGCGGGTGGGTGCTACGCGTAGCTGGCGGTGTGGCGCATCCAACGGTGGCGTTGGTTGGTGCTGGGGTGGCCGGGAACGACGTTGGCGTCGAGCCGGGCGGTGGCCGGAGCTCGGCCATTGGTGGTTTTGCTGCTGTAGCGAGCTAGCGGGGAAACGGACGCACTAGAGAGGTGCTACGAGGTGCGGTGAGTGCGTTAAGCACCCGCGCCTGACCAAATGGTCACCGGAGTGACGTCGGCGTCGAGCTCGCGTGGCGGCCGGAGCTCGGTGAGCAAGGGGCGGCGTCTACGGCGAGCAAACGAAGCAGAGAGGAGGGGGGTTCGGTAGAGGATCTCACGGCGGTTGCAGAACGCGTCTCAGCGGGCTCGGGGGAGGTTGGATGACGTCGGGGCGTTGCCGGCGATCTCAGCGGACCGTGGAAGAAGAAGGCGTCAGGGTCGGTGCTTGGAGGCGTCCGGCGTCGCGTGAGTCGTCGAGGAGGCGTAGACGATGGAGGCGGAGCTCACGGGCACGTCAGAGAGGCGAGGGGGTGGCTCTGGTGACGACTACGGCTAACGGCAGCGAGGATGGCGCTCAGCCATCGCGGGAGAGGGTGAGGGAGACGAGGGGGGAGAGAGGAGGAGTGCAGGGGGTGCTGGGCGCCTTCGTGGCGCTCGGATGGGGACGAGGAGGCAGGAGGAGGTGGAAGCAGGAGGTGGCCGCGGGTGCGCGCGCCAGCGACACGCCTCTGCCTACTGGCAGAGGTGGGTGACGACTGGCACAAGCCAGGTGGGCTGGGCCAGCACAGGTGAGGCCCAAGTGGTTTTCTCTCTCTCTCTCTCTCTCTTTCTTATTTGTTTTCTTTTCTATTTTTTTTCTGCAACTGTTGGGCTTTATTAAAAATACCTAGACATCTTTAAAAATCCTGAAAATAATCAGGGGCTCTGTTTAGATTATTTCCAACAGCCCACACTTATTTCCAGAATTATTTGAGCATTTAGATTATTTTATAGCATTTAAATGCCCAAATTCAAATACTTATGATTTAATTCAGAAAATCCAGAATGTCCTAGAAAAGAGTGCACCATTTTTGCCAGGGGTTTTAGCCCAATCCAGAAATGATGAACATTTTGTGAAGGGCATTTTGGGTTCATTGAAAATAATTTTAGTAAACCCTAGTTGTTTCCAGGGGGGTGCTGGGGGTTCTGTCTTCCCCATTTCAAATTTAAGAGGAATTTAAACATGATGCACACTCTAATGCTTGAACTAGCTAGGGTGTGACAACTCACCCCCACTCAAAAGAATCTCGTCCCGAGATTTAGGATCCTCCGGGAAGAAGGTGGGGTACTCGAGTCGAAGACGGTCCTCCCTTTCCCAAGTGGCTTCTTTCTCGGAATGGTGTGACCATTGAACCTTGAGAAACTTGATGTTATGGCGTCGAGTGGTACGCTCGGCTTGATCAAGGATACGAACGGGATATTCCCGATATGAGAGGTTATCTTGTAGATCAAGCGTTTCGTGGTCCACTCCACGGATAGGATCCGCGAAGCAACGCCTGAGTTGAGAAACGTGAAAGACATCGTGAACTCTGGAAAGATGCGAAGGTAGTTCCAATTGGTAGGCAACTTCTCCTCGTTTGGCAAGAATGCGAAAGGGTCCAATGTAACGAGGAGCCAATTTGCCTTTGATACCGAAACGATGGGTTCCCTTTAACGGAGTAACCCAAAGGTAGGCCTTCTCGCCGACTTCATAAGTCATAGGCTTATGTTTACGATCATATTGACTCTTTTGACGAGATTGGGCTGTTTTCAATTTCTCATGAATAACGCGAACCTGCTCTTCTGCTTCCTGAATCATATCCGGGCCAAAGAGTTGTCTTTCCCCGGTTTCTGACCAGTTAAGAGGCGTTCAACATTTTCCTCCATAGAGAACTTCGAAAGGAGCCTTGCCCAAGCTAGCTTGATAACTATTGTTCTAAGCAAACTCCGCGAATGGAAGGCATTTCTCCCAACCCATTCCAAACGAGATGACAAAGGCTCGGAGCATATCTTCCAGAATTTGATTGAATCGCTCTACTTGACCACTTGATTGAGGATGGAAGGCGGTGCTAAAAGAGAGACAAGTTCCCATAGCATTTTGGAAACTTTCCCAAAATCGAGAGGTGAAGAGACTCCCACGGTCTGAGTTAATTTCCAATGGAACACCATGAAGAGACACTATTTGGGAGATGTATAAATCGGCTAGCTGGCTAGCGGTGATACTCTCACGAACAGGTAGAAAGTGGGCTACTTTGGAAAGACGGTCGATCACGACGAAGATGGCATTATTCCCTCTCTTGGTCCTCGGAAACCCAGTGATGAAATCCATACTGATTTTATCCCATTTCCACTCAGGAATAGCCAAAGGTTGAAGGGTGCCAGCAAGCCGTTGATGCTCTGCTTTAACACGACGACAAACGTCGCAAGTAGCAATGTATTGAGCGATTTCTCTCTTCATCCTAGTCCACCAAAACCTCTGGCATAGGTCTTGATACATTTTAGTACTACCGGGATGAATGGTGAGAGGGGATTCATGAGCTTCCTTAAGGATCAGCCACCTCAGGTTTCGTGCCTTTGGAACCACTAGGCGATTTCCAAAGTATATGACACCTTGATCATCAATGGAGAAACAATTCGCGACTCCTTTCTTAATGCTTCTCTTAATACGGGAGATTCCCGGATCTACCTTCTGTGCCTTGATGATCTAATCTGTAAGGGTAGGTTTTGCCACCAGGGTTGTCACATCCCTAGTTCTGGTATGACCTAGACCAGCTAGCCATTTGTGCATCATGTTTAATTTCATTTAAATTTGAAATGGGGATTTGTAAAACCCTCAGAAATCATTTCTAGAAATGACCCAGATAAAAATAGCTCCAAAAGGGTCCAAGAAAATGTTCATGTCTCTCTCTGAAAATATTGGGCAGAGGTAAAATTCAAAACAATATTTTTAGGAGCTCATAAATATTTATTTTGGCCATTTGGATTTAATCTAGTAATTATTTGCGTTGGATAAATATTTTATTATATATAAATATTGTCCAATAATTCTGAATTTTGATGAGGGGCTTTGGAGTGGTCCAACTAGTCCCTACTAAAATTTACAGAATAAAATAAAATGATTTAGTATTTTTATTAAATCAAAACAAATGTCAGAAAATAGAAAACAAAAACAAAATAGAAGCAAAAGGGAAGAAACCCACCTGCACTTACCTCCCTATGCAGCCTGGCCTGGCCCAGTGGCCAACAGGCCGGCCTAGCCGACTGGCAGTGCCAGTCGTCCCCTTCCTCGCGCCAGGAGGACAGGGGCACGCGCCCGGCGCGCGCGGCCACGCGTCCGGCCATGCCACCTGCCTACCTGGCCTCTCCCCCGACGCCCTGGCCGTCCTGGACGATGCCACGCACTGCCCCGGACCTCTCGCACTCTCTCTCGCTCTCCCTCCTCCCCTGGATTCCTCCCTCTCCCCGCGACCGAGCGCTGCCGTCGCCGCAGCTCGTCGCCGTCGTAGCCACCACCTCCCCCTCACCCTCTCTCCGTGTCTGCAAGCTCCGCCGCGACTTCCCCTACGTCCTCAAAGAGCCAAGCAACCGGGGACGCCCCGTGGAGCCGTCACCGCCATCTTCTTCACCTCCGGCCGCCCGAGATCGCCGGCGCCGCACGTCGCCTGCAGGGCCTCCCCCGAGCCACTGAGCACACATGATGAATCACCGTGAGCTCTTCTACCGAAACCCCCTTCCCCCCCTTGCTAAAGCGCGCTCTAGCACCGTTTCCCCGCCGCGGCCGTAGCTCCTCGCCGTCGTCCATGTCGCCGTCGTCGTTTTGGCCCGCCTCCGCCCAAACCAAGCAAACCATCATGCTCCTCGTGCCACGAGGGTGCCGCAGAGCCCCTCGGGTGGCCTCCCCGTGCCCCACAGACCAATCCCGCTCGAAGCCGAACTCCGGCCGCTGCCGCAAGCTCTGCTCCGGTGAGCTCAAGCCACCCCCGCAGCCCCCGCTTGCTCCAAACGATGCGGGCGAGCCCTGGCTCCTCGCCCGTGGCCTCCGCCGCCCAAATGGACGCCGGAACGGCGATCCCGAGCCCCTCCGCCACGTTCGGCCTCGCCGGCGGCTAAACACCGATGGGGTTGACCGGTCTAACCCCCCAGTTGACCTGGGGTTTGACTACCCAGGGTCAATGACAGGTGGAGCCCGGCCCTGCTAAATGTTTCTGTTAGGATTAGTTTAATACCTAATTAACACTGTTAACTAACTATGTCACTGAGGTGTGGACCCCACATGTCAGGTTTCACCAGTCAGCGCTATTGACTTGTTGACGCAAGCATGATGTAGTGCTGACGCAATAAGCTATTTTCTGGATTTAAAATAAATTAGGAAATTCCAGAAAATGATATTAACTTCAAAAATTCATAGAAATTCAACCGTAGCTCAGATTGAAATAAATTATATATGAAAAAATATCAGAAAAATGCAAGGAATCCATTTATGCCAGTTACATGCATGAAAAACCAACTTATACTTGCTGTATAAGTGAAAACATAATAATGGCATGTTATATGATTAATTTGGGGTTAGCATATGAACCCTTGGTTCATATGGACTTCAACCAAATTGATGCTAGATGCATTAGGGAAAATCATAGCATCTTTGAAATGTCATCTTCATGCATCATATTGTTGCATATGGTTGTTTATTGATTGCCGGCACCGTCCCCTCTCGATAGGTTCTACTCCGGAAGGTGTCCCGAGTACCTGTTTGAGGAGCGGTGCTTCTTCATGGATCTATCAGGCAAGCAGACCCCCTTGAGCATTTCGATAAATCCCTCTCTCTCACCTTGCTCCTTATACTGCATTAGGACAACAACGATTCAACTGCTACTTTTCTGCTGTGGTAGTTGAACCCATTCCTCTGCATGACCTGTCATTGCCACAGTAAATAGTTGAAACACACTAGCATGAGTAGGAGTTGTGTGAGCCTTGATGTGCCTGCTCATCCATGCTTGTTTTCTTTATGCCAGCTATGCTTAGAGTTGTGTCAGGTCTGATTCATCGGGAATGAATCAGAGTGGTGAACATGTCCTACCGGTAAGGGCTAAGTGTGTGAACACGTTTTGCTAAAGGTAGCGATGAGAGGCCATGTAGGAGTACATGGTGGGTTGTCTCATTGGAACCGTCCTTAAGCACTGAGTTCTGTGTATGTTATCCAAGTCCAGATACTATCACACATTGGGTTCCGGTTATCCGGACCCTCTCGGCTTATTAATCCGCTTGATCCCTGTCCAGGAGTTGCAAATAGTTTCTGGTGTTTCTAGGTAGTGCTACTTGTCTACCAGGTGGTGTCCGACGGGACGGGCTTGGGACAGACTAGGCACCATGGCACGGTGTACCAAGTGGCACCCGGATGGTGGGCTTGGGAACCCTGCACACATCGTTTGGGGTCGTGAGCGACACCCCGGCCGGATCTCCTTGCGGATGGAACCCGAATAGGTGATAAACCTGGACGAGAGACTTGTGTGGTTAGTCAGGTCGTGGCCGACACCCTCGCCCGGCTTCCGCTTGAAGGTTGTCGAGGTACATGACGTGTACAGGGCTATAAGTGGCGAGAGCGTGTGTGAAGAAGTACACCCCTGCAGGGTCAATATTATCTATTCGAATAGCTGTTTTCCTCAGATATGGAAACTTGGAGGACTTATGTAGTACATAGACAATTTGAAGTGGATACTCTAAAATCCGCAACATAAGCGTGAGTGCTATGGATGGCCTTCTCGTAGGGAGACGGGAACGGATCCATAGTGGAGTATTGATATGGTGAATATGTGGACTCGTGTGCATCTTCTCACCTCAAAGAAGTTTCTGATACTCGTAGTATAGGTTAGCCACTGAGTCAAAGTTGGCTTGCTGCTGTTAAACTCCACCACCCCCTTTGTTGATTATGTTGCATATGTAGATAGTTCTGATGTAAGACTTGCTGAGTACCTTTGTACTCACGTTTGCTTATTTATGTTTTGCAGTTGGTTACACTAGTGGCTTCGACGAGTAGCTTGTATCCCAGCTACGATCTTGTACCCTTGGTTGGGTCGTGTTTAGTCCAGCTTCTCAGTCTTTTCATTTTGTAGTTGTCTGTACTCAGACATGTAATGCTTCCGTTGCTTGTATGCTCTGAATGATGGGTCATGAGACCTCTGTTTGTATTGAATGCTATGTGGCTCTTCTGGGCCTTTATCTATATGAGTTCGAGTTATGTTGTGATGCCATGTTGTACAGCACATACTTGCATGTTATGCGTACGTGTAACGTGTATTGCTATGTGTGGGATCCGACAACCTAGTTGTTTACCCCTGGTAGCCTCTCTTATGGGGAAATGTAGTCTTGTGCTTCCATGAGACATAGTGGTCCGCTACAGCCCGGTTCACCGGAGTCCTGCTAGCCCAGCACTACTGCTCCGGAACACTTGACTGGCCGGCATGTGATTCACTTCGTTCCTATGTCTGTCCCTTCGGTGAAATGTCACGCGGTGACATCCGGAGTCCTGCCTAGCCTGCTACAGCTCGGGTTCCTGGAGTCCTATTAGCCCAGTGCTACAGCCCGGGTTCATACGCTGTTGACCGACATGCTCGTGGTTGATTCATGTATGCCTGTCCCTGTAAGTTAGTGCCATTTTGGGTTCACGACTAGTCATGTCGTCCCGGGTTCTCTGTCATATGGATGCTAGCGACACTATCATATACATGAGTCAAAAGGCACAAACGGTCCCGGGCCAGGTAAGGTGGCACCCGTGGGAATACCGTGCGTGAGGCCGCAAAGTGATATGAAGTGTTACATGCTAGATCGGTGTGACTTAGGATCGGAGTCCCAACAGCGTTGGTATCAGAGCCTGACTGACTGTAGGATTACCAAGCCAAACTGGTCGAAGTTGAGTCTAGAAATGCTTTAGTTATATAAGGTAATTGATTGTGGAAGGGAACGTAAGGCTCTTTTTACTCCTTTACCTCATGTCATTCTTTCTGAGTCAGCCTCTTCTTTTCTACGAGGGTTAAGGCCTAGGCTTCTCCTCTATCTCTCAGGATGGCGTGTTACTAAACCGTAAAGTCTTAGGATTGTTGGGTTGTGTCTCCTTACAGTTCTGCTACTTCCGTGTGTCCTCAGTTTGACCCAGAACCTTGATATTATGATGCTGATTGATTATGCTATTCCTTTGATGAATGTCTCAAAAATCCTTTTGAGCATTTACAGCCGTTATGCTGCCGAAATTGTCCCAGGATTTCAAGAGTTTCCAATGCTTTTGCATTACATTCCGCATCCTTATGTCCATGCTAATTCCATCCTTGTTTCCTTGGTTTCTGTGCCAGGATGTCGTCTGCTAACCGAGGTTCAGTTGCTCATAGCAAGAACCACGGAGATGGTAGGGATGAGGATCCTCCTGACCAGCCTTTGATGGCAGAGTTTTTGTTAGCATCCGAGAGGAACAAGCGTGAGACTAACCGCTTGCTAGCACAGATTGACTAGAACACCGCACATCAGTGTAAGGAGTTGGTTTCCATCACTGACTTCATTGGTCTGAAACCACCCACCTTCCATCATTCCATTGAGCCACTGGAGGCAGATGACTGGCTCTGAAGCATTACTCACAAGTTGCATTCTGCGAACATCGCTGAAAGTGACAAGGTCACCTATGCTACATATCACCTGGAAGGTCCTGCTAGTATTTGGTGGCACAGCTATGAGGCTATGCTTCCAGCTAGTCATATTCCTACCTGGAAGGATTTCACCGAGGCTTCTTGTGATCACCACATTCCTCAAGCTCTCATTGACCGCAAGAGGGAAGAGTTCTGTAGTTTTACCCAGGGTAAGCTGCCTGTTGACGCTTATAGTAGAGAGTTTGGAATCCTCGCCCGCTATGCTACAGACCAAGTGTCCACGGACGCTAAGAAGCAGGCTAGGTTCCGGAAGGGTCTCAACCCTAAGTTGCGTCGTGATCTCCACCTGCATCATTGTGATACTTTCCAGGCTCTTGTGAACAAGGCCATTAATGCAGAGACAGCTCAACTCACTTACGAGGAGTCTCGTAAGCACAACCGCGATCTGGGTTCTTCCTACCGCTCTGGCTCTCAGAAGCGACGGATTTGGACTCCGAACTCGGCTCTTCCACGTGGATATGCACCAAGGCCATCCGATGTGGCGCCTCACCCAACTCAGCAACGTGCTCCATCCAGGCCTATTAGTGGACCACTTTCCAATGTAGGTCCACGTCCTACCTCAGGAACTTGCTTCACCTGCGGAGAACCAGGACACTATGCACGTGACTGCCCTCAGTCCAGTCATACTCCACCCCAGTCTGAGAGGTCTGTTGGCCGTGAAAAGCCATCAGTCAAGATGATCAGTACCAAGCCAACCTCCAATGAACGAGCATGTGTGCACCATGTCTCAGCTTCAGGAGCTCAAGATGATCCCGACGTCGTACTGGGTACGCTTCTTGTCAATTGTCACCCAGCTTCAGTTCTGTTCGATACTGGAGCATCCCACTCCTTCATATCTGAAGGTTACACTCGGTTGCACGACATGTCATTTTGTGATATGCCGACTCCACTAATAATCCAGACTCCTGGTTTCAAATGGAAAACCTCCAAGGTAAGCCATGGTAATGAAATCCTTGTTGATAGACTGGTATTCCTTGCTTCTCTGATATCTCTCAAGTCCTCAGATATTAACATCATCTTGGGTATGGACTGGATGACAGCTCATCATGCCAAGATCGATTGTTACACCAGATCTGTTCAACTTACACATCCATCTGGCAAAATAGTCACTGTCTTCACTAGAGTTGCAAGGCGTCAACTCTATTCTCTTAATGCCAGCCCTCTTCCAGACCTTGAAGATATTCCGGTAGTCCGTGACTTCCCGGACGTCTTTCTAGAAGAACTGCTAGGTGTCCCAACTGACAGAGATGTAGAGTTTGTCATAGAACTTATTCCAGGAACTGTTCCAATCTCTAGGAGACCATACAAGATGGCACCTTTGGAGTTAGCCGAGCTTAAGAAACAACTTGACGAGTCCTTGCAAAAGGGTTTCATCCGTCCCAGTTCTTCTCCTTGGGCTTGTCCTGTCCTCTTCGTCAAGAAGAAGGATGGTATGGATCGGATGGTTGTAGATTATCGTCCCGTTAATTTGGTCACGATAAAGAACAAGTATCCGCTCCCCAGGATCAACTACCTGTATGATCAGCTCGCTGGATCCTCAGTCTTTTCCAAGATGGATTTGAGGTTAGGCTACCACCAAATCAAGATCAGAAACGGGGACATCCCCAAAACGGCCTTTGTCACTCGTTATGGTCAATACGAGTACACCGTGATGTCTTTCGGCCTAACCAATGCTCCAGCTACTTTCTCCCGCTTGATGAACTCGATCTTTATGGAGTACTTAGATAAGTTCGTCATGGTTTATCTTGATGATATTCTTATTTACTCAAAGAATGAGGAAGAGCATGCCGAACATCTTAGGCTTGTGTTAGAAAAACTCAGAGAGCATCGGCTTTATGCCAAGTTCTCCAAGTGTGAATTTTGGTTGCCAGAAGTGACCTATCTGGGCCACGTGATCTCTGGTAAGGGCATTGTTGTCAATCCCGAGAGAGTCAAAGCTGTTATCGATTGGACTCCACCCAAAACGGTCAAACAAGTTAGGAGTTTCCTTGGTCTAGCCAGTTATTGTCGCCGCTTCGTTGAAAACTTCTCCAAAGTGGCCAAACCTCTCACGGAACTTCTCAAGAAAGATAAAAAGTTTGAGTGGACCCCGCAGTGTGAGCATAGTTTTTAGGAACTGAAAAGATGCCTGACTTCTGCGCCCATACTCGTGCCACCGGATTTCACTAAAGACTTTGTTATCTATTGCGACGCTTCGCGTCAAGGACTAGGTTGCATTCTTATGCATGATCGTCATGTGATTGCCTATGCATCTCGACAGTTGCATCCACATGAGGAAAATTATCCTACACATGATCTGGAGCTTGCAGTCGTAGTCTATGCACTAAAGACTTGGCGACATTACCTTCTTGGTAACCGTTGTGAAATCTACACTGACCATCAGAGTCTCAAGTATATCTTCACCCAACCGGATCTGAATCTCAGACAGAGACGTTGGCTGGATTTGATCTCGGATTACGACTTAGGAATCACCTACACCCCAGGCAAAGCCAATGTCATGGCTGATGCTTTAAGTTGTAAATCCTATTGCAACAACCTCATGTTGCAACAATGTCAACCACCCCTCCATGAGGAATTCTGTAAGCTTAACCTTCACATAGCTCCTCATGGTTCCCTTTCTACCTTGGTGGCGAAACCTACCCTTACGGATCAGATCATAGAGGCTCAGAAGCATGATAAGGGAATCTCCCAGATCAAGAAGAATATTTCCAAGGGAGTTGCTTGCTGTTTCTCTATGGATGAACGAGGTGTTGTTTACTTTGGTAACCGTTTGGTGGTTCCCAAATGTCAACAGATGCAGCAACTGATCCTTAAGGAGGCCCATGAATCCCCTCTCACGATTCATCCCGGTAGTACAAAGATGTATCAGGACCTATGCCAGAGGTTCTGGTGGACTAGGATGAAGAGAGAAATTTCTCAGTTCATTGCTAACTGTGACGTTTGTCATCGCGTTAAGGCAGAGCATCAAAGGCCTGCCGGCACCCTTCAACCTTTAGCTATTCCCGAGTGGAAATGGGACAAAGTTGGTATGGATTTCATCACCGGCTTTCCCAGGACCAAGAGAGGGAATAATGCTATCTTCGTAGTCATTGATCGTCTTTCCAAAGTGGCTCACTTCCTACATGTTCGAGAGAGTATCACTGCTAGTCAGCTCGCTAACTTATATATTTCTCGAATAGTGTCACTTCATGGTGTTCCACTAGAGATCAATTCAGACCGTGGTAGTCTTTTCACTTCTCATTTCTGGGAGAGTTTCCAAACTGCCATGGGCACCCATCTTTCCTTCAGTACCGCTTTCCATCCTCAATCAAGTGGTCAGGTGGAAAGGGTAAACCAAATTCTCGAAGACATGCTTAGAGCTTGCGTTATCTCATTCGTTATGGATTGTGAGAAATGTCTTCCCTTTGCCGAGTTTGCTTATAACAATAGCTACCAATCCAGTCTTAAGAAAGCACCCTTCGAGATTCTGTATGGACGAAGATGTCGAACACCTTTGAACTGGTCAGAAACCGGTGAAAGACAATTCTTTGGACCAGATATGATCCAGGAGGCAGAAGAGCAAGTTCGCATCATTCCTGAGAATTTGAAAACAGCCCAATCTCGTCAAAAGAGCCAGTATGACCGTCGTCATAAGGAAGTGGCTTATGAAGTTGGCGACAAGGCTTACCTTCGGGTTACTCCTTTGAAGGGTACCCATCGTTTTGGTATCAAGGTCAAGTTGGCTCCTCGTTACATTGGTACTTTTCGCATTCTTGCTAAACGAGGAGAGGTTGCCTACCAGTTGGAACTACCCCCACATCTTTCTCGAGTTCATGATGTCTTCCACGTCTCTCAACTCAGGCGTTGCTTCTCGGATCCCATCCGCAGAGTGGACCACGAAACGCTTGATCTCCAAGATAACCTCACTTATCGAGAGTACCCTGTTCGCATTTTGGATCAAGCAGAGTGTGTCACTCGATGTCATAACATCAAGTTTCTCAAGGTTCAGTGGTCTCATCATGCCGAGAGAGAAGCTACTTGGGAGCAAGAAGATCGTCTTCGACTTGAGTACCCCACTTTCTTTACGCCAACTCCTGAATCTCGGGACGAGATTCTTCCGAGTGGGGGTGAGTTGTCACATCCCTAGTTCTGGTATGACCTAGACCAGCTAGCCATTTGTGCATCATGTTTAATTTCATTTAAATTTGAAATGGGGATTTGTAAAACCCTCAAAAATCATTTCTGGAAATGACCCAGATAAAAATTGCTCCAAAAGGGTCCAAGAAAATGTTCATGTCTCTCTCTAAAAATATTGGGCAGAGGTAAAATTCAAACCAATATTTTTAGGAGCTCATAAATATTTATTTTGGCCATTTGGAATTAATCCAGTAATTATTTGCGTTGGATTTTTATTATATATAAAATATTGTCCAATAATTCTGAATTTTGGTGAGGGGCTTTGGAGTGGTCCAACTAGTCCCTACTAAAATTTACAGAATAAAATAAAATGATTTAGTATTTTTATTAAATCAAAACAAATGTCAGAAAATAGAAAACAAAAACAAAATAGAAGCAAAAGGGAAGAAACCCACCTGCACTTACCTCCCTGTGCAGCCTGGCCTGGCCCAGTGGCCAACAGGCCGGCCCAGCCGACTGGCAGTGCCAGTCATCCCTTCCTCGTGCCAGGAGGACAAGGGCACGCGCCCGGCGTGCGCGGCCACGCGTCCGACCACGCCACCTGCGTGCCTGGCCTCTCCCCCGACGCCCTGGCCGTCCTGGACGACGCCACGCGCCACCCCGGACCTCTCGCACTCTCTCTCGCTCTCCCTCCTCCCCTGGATTCCTCCCTCTCCCTGCGACCGAGCGCTGCCGTCGCCGCAGCTCGTCGTTGTCGTAGCCACCGCCTCCCCCTCGCCCTCTCTCCGTGTCTGCAAGCTCTGCCGTGACTTCCCCTACGTCCTCAAAGAACCAAGCAACCGGGGACGCCCTGTGGAGCCGTCACCGCCATCTTCTTCACCTCCGGCCGCCCGAGATCACCGGCACCGCACGTCGCTTGCAGGGCCTCCCCCGAGCCACTGAGCACACCCGACGAATCGCCGTGAGCTCTTCTACCGAAACCCCCTTCTCCCCCTTGCTAACGCGCGCTCTAGCACCGTTTCCCCGCCGCGGTCGTAGCTCCTCGCCGCTGTCCATGTCGCCGCCGTCGTTTTGGCCCGTCTCCGCCCAAACCAAGCACACCATCGTGCTCCTGGTGCCACGAGGGTGCCGCAAAGCCCCTCGGGTGGCCTCCCCGTGCCCCGCAGACCGATCCCGCTCGAAGCCGAACTCCGGTCGCCGCCGCGAGCTCTGCTCCGGCGAGCTCAAGCCACCCCCGCAGCCCCCGCTTGCTCCAAACGATGCGGGCGAGCCCTGGCTCCTCGCCCGTGGCCTCCGCCGCCCAAATGGTCGCCGGAACGGCGATCCCAAGCCCCTCCGCCACGTTCGGCCTCGCCGGCGGCTAAACGCCGAGGGGTTTGACCGGTCTAACCCCCAGTTGACCTGGGGTTTGACTACCCTGGGTCAATGACAGGTGGGGCCCGGCCCTGCTAAATGTTTCTGTTAGGATTAGTTTAATACCTAATTAACACTGTTAACTAACTATGTCACTGACGTGTGGACCCCACATGTCAGGTTTAACCAGTCAGCGCTGTTGACTTGCTGACGCAAGCATGATGCAGTGCTGATGCAATAAGCTATTTTCTGGATTTAAAATAAATTAGGAAATTCCAAAAAATGATATAAACTTCAAAAATTCATAGAAATTCAACCGTAGCTCAGATTGAAATAAATTATATATGAAAGAATATCAGAAAAATGCAAGGAATCCATTTATGCAAGTTACATGCATGAAAAACCAACTTATACTTGCTGTATAAGTGAAAACGTAATGATGGCATGTTATATAATTAATTTGGGGTTAGCATATGAACCCTTGGTTCATATGGACTTCAACCAAATTGATGCTAGATGCATTAGGGAAAATCATAGGATCTTTGAAATGTCATATTCATGCATCATATTGTTGCATATGGTTGTTTATTGATTGCCGGCACCGTCCCCTCTTGATAGGTTCTACTCCAGAAGGTGTCCCGAGTACCTGTCTGAGGAGCAGTGCTTCTTCGTGGATCTATCAGGCAAGCAGACCCCCTTGAGCATTTCGATAAATCCCTCTCTCTCGCCCTACTCCTTATACTACATTAGGACAACAACGATTCAACTGCTACTTTTCTGCTGCGGTAGTTGAACCCATTCCTCTGCATGACCTGTCATTGCCACAGTAAATAGTTGAAACCCACTAGCATGAGTAGGAGTTGTTTGAGCCTTGATGTGCCTGCTCATCCATGCTTGTTTTCTTTATGCCAGCTTTGCTTAGAGTTGTGTCAGGTCTGATTCATCGGGAATGAATCGGAGTGGTGAACATGTCCTACCGGTAAGGGCTAAGTGTGTGAACACGTTTTGGTAAAGGTAGCGATGAGAGGCCATGTAGGAGTACATGGTGGGTTGTCTCATTGGAACCGTCCTTAAGCACTGAGTTCTGTGTATGTTATCCAAGTCAGTTACTACCACACATTGGGTTCCGGTTATCCGGCCCCTCTCGGCTTATTAATCCGCTTGATCTCTATCCAGGAGTTGCAAATAGTTTATGGTGTTTGTAGGTAGTGCTACTTGTCTACCAGGTTGTGTCCGACGGTACGGGCTTGGGACGGACTAGGCACCGTGGCACGGTGTACCAAGTGGCACCCGGATGGTGGGCTTGGGAACCCTGCACACATCGTTTGGGGCCGTGAGCGACACCCCGGCCGGATCTCCTTGCGGATGGAACCCGAATAGGCGATAAACCTGGATGAGAGATTTGTGTGGTTAGTCAGGTCGTGGCCGGCACCCTCGCCCGGCTTCTGCTTGAAGGTTGTTGAGGTACATGACGTGTACAGGGCTATAAGTGGCGAGAGCGTGTGTGAAGAAGTACACTCCTGCAGGGTCAATATTATCTATTCGAATAGTCGTTTTCCTCGGATATGGAAACTTGGAGGACTTATGTAGTACATAGACAATTTGAAGTGGATACTCTAAAATCCGCAAGATAAGCGTGAGTGCTATGGATGGCCTTCTCGTAGGGAGACGGGAACGGATCCATAGTGGAGTATTGATATGGTGAATATGTGGACTCGTGTGCGTCTTCTCACCTCAAAGAAGTTTCTGATACCCGTAGTATAGGTTAGCCACTGAGTCAAAGCTGGCTTGCTGCTGTTAAACTCCACCACCCCCTTTGTTGATAATGTTCCATATGTAGATAGTTCTGATGTAAGACTTGCTGAGTACCTTTGTACTCACGTTTGCTTATTTATGTTTTGCAGTTGGTTACACTAGTGGCTTCGACGAGTAGCTTGTATCCCAGCTACGATCTTGTACCCTTGGGAGGGTCGTGTTTAGTCCGGCTTCTCAGTCTTTTCCTTTTGTAGTTGTCTGTACTCAGACATGTAATGCTTCCGTTGCTTGTATGCTTTGAATGATGGGTCATGAGACCTCTGTTTGTATTGAATGCTATGTGGCTCTTCTGGGCCTTTATCTATATGAGTTTGAGTTATGTTGTGATGCCATGTTGTACAGCACATACTTGCATGTTATGCGTACGTGTAACGTGTATTGCTATGTGTGGGATCCGACAACCTAGTTGTTTACCCCTGGAAGCCTCTCTTATGGGGAAATGTAGTCTTGTGCTTCCATGAGCCATAGTGGTCCGCTACAGCCCGGTTCACCGGAGTCCTGCTAGCCCAGCACTACTGCTCCAGAACACTTGACTGGCCGGCATGTGATTCACTTCGTTCCTGTGTCTGTCCCTTCGGGGAAATGTCACGCGGTGACATCCGGAGTCCTGCCTAGCCTGCTATAGCCTGGGTTCCCGGAGTCCTATTAGCCCAGTGCTACAGCCCGGGTTCATACGCTGTTGACCGACATGCTCGTGGTTGATTCATGTATGCCTGTCCCTATAAGTTAGTGCCATTTTGGGTTCCCGACTAGTCATGTCGGCCCAGGTTCTCTGTCATATGGATGCTAGCGACACTATCATATACATGAGTCAAAAGGCGCAAACGGTCCCGGGCCAGGTAAGGTGGCACCCGTGGGAATACCGTGCGTGAGGCCGCAAAGTGATATGAAGTGTTACATGCTAGATCGGTGTGACTTAGGATCGGGGTCCCGACAAGGGTGGATAGGAATCCTCGAGGAACAATTTGAAGATTAAGCTTACGAAATTCCTCATGGAGAAGTGGTTGACTTTGTTGTAACATCAGGCTGTTACAATAGGATTTACGACTTAGTGCAACAGCCATGACATTGGCTTTGCCCCGGGTGTAAGTTATTCCTAAGCCATAATCCGAGATCAACTCGACCCAACGTCGTTGCCTGAGATTCAAATCCGGTTGGGTGAAGATATATTTCAAACTTTGGTGATCGGTGAAGATCTCGCAATGATTACCGAGAAGGTAATGTCGCCAAGTTTTGAGTGCATGGACTACAGCTGCAAGCTCTAGATCATGTGTGGGATAATTTTCCTCATGTGGGTGTAATTGCCGTGAAGCATAGGCAATTACCTGATGATCTTGCATGAGTATGCAACCTAGTCCTTGTCGCGAGGCGTCGCAATAGATAATAAAGTCCTTGGAGAAATCTGGTGGTACCAGTACGGAAGCAGATGTTAGGCGTCTTTTCAGTTCCTGCAAACTGAACCTGCACTGTGGAGTCCACTCGAACTTTTTATCTTTCTTGAGGAGTTCATTTAGAGGTTTAGCAACCTTGGAGAAACTCTCGACGAAGCGGCGGCAATAGCTCGCTAAGCCAAGGAAGCTCCGAACTTGCTTGACCGTCTCAGGTGGAGTCCAATCAAGGACAGCTTGAACTCACTCAGGATTGATAGCAATACCCTTACCAGAGATTACATGGCCTAGATAGGTCACTTCTGGCAACCAAAATTCACACTTGGAGAATTTGGCATAAAGGCGATGCTCTCGAAGTTTCATCAATACCAGCCTTAGATGTTCGGCATGTTCCTCTTCATTCTTGGAGTAGATGAGTATGTCATCGAGGTATACTACGACGAATTTATCCAAGTACTCCTTGAAGACTGAGTTCATTAATCGAGAGAAGGTGGCTGGGGCGTTGGTTAAACCGAAGGACATAACGGTGTACTCGTATTGGCCATAATGAGTAACAAAGGCCGTTTTGGGAATGTCCCCGTTTCTGATTTTGATTTGATGGTAGCCCAACCTCAAATCCATCTTGGAAAAGACTGAGGATCCAGCGAGCTGATCATACAGATCGTTGATCCTGGGAAGTGGATACTTGTTCTTGAAGGTGACCAAGTTGACAGGTCGGTAATCTACAACCATTCGATCCGTTCCATCCTTCTTCTTGACGAAGAGGATGGGGCAAGCCCAAGGAGAGGAACTAGGACGGATGAAACCCTTTTTCAAGGACTCATCGAGTTGGTTCTTAAGCTCGGCTAGTTCTAAGGGTGCCATCTTGTAGGGTCTTCTAGAAATTGGAACGGTTCCTAGAACAAGGTCTATCACAAACTCGACATCCCTGTCAGGTGGAACACCTGGCAGTTCTTCTGGAAAGACATCTAGAAAGTCTCGGACTACCGGAACATCCTCAAGGTCTGGAAGGGGGTTGGCATTTAGGGAGTAAAGTTGGTGCTTGGCCACTCGAGTTAAGACATTGACTGTCTTGCCCGATGGGTGAGTAAGTTGAACGGTTCTAGTGGCACAATCGATCTTAGCATAATGAGCTGACATCCAGTCCATACCCAAAATGATGTTTATGTCAGAGGACTTGAGAGCTATTAAGGATGCAAGGAAGACAAGTCTATCGACAAGAATTTCGTTCCCATGGCTTACTCTAGAAGTTTGCCATCTAGAGCCAGGGGTTTGAATTTCCATGGTAGAGGGCATGTCACAGAATGTCGTGTTATGCAATCGAGCATAGTTCTCGGATATGAATGAATGAATGAGATGCTCCAGTATCAAAAAGGACAGATGCCGGATGGCAATTAACAAGGAGCATACCAAGGACGACGTTAGGATCCTCATGGGCCTCCTCAGCTGAAACATAGTTGACATGGCCACGGGCAGTGGTGGCCGGCTTGGCGTAGAATGTCTTTCCCACGGGCTTACCACGGCCAACGGACTTTCCAATTTGATTAGGGTTGTTATTCTGGGGACACTCTCGGCTATAGTGACCCGGCTCTCCACACTTGAAGCATGTCACCACATTGGGGCGTGGAGCAGCTTTAGCAGCGGGGCCACCATAGGGCTTGGGCGGTGCAAACTGCCGGTTGGGACGAGGCACCTCAAAGGATGGCCTCGGGATGAACCTGGGTGGCAGTGCCGTGCTTGGGATCCACACACGGCGCTTTTGAGCTCCAGAGCCAGATGAAGAGCCAAAATCACGTGAGTGCTTGCGTGAAGCGTCATAATCAGTCTGGCCTGTCTCAGCACTGATGGCTTTATTGGCCAACTTCTGGAAGGAGGTGCACTCGTGCAGACGAAGATCGCGGCGAAGCTCAGGGCTGAGTCCCTTGCGGAACCTTGCCTGCTTCTTAGCGTCGGTAGATACCTCTTTGGGAGCATAACGTGCCAGATTCCCAAATTCACGACTATATGCATCCACAGTCAGTCTTCCTTGGGTGAAATTGCAGAACTCCTCCCTCTTGTGATCTATGAGACCTTCCGGAATGTGATGCTCACGGAAAGCCTCACTGAATTCAGCCCAAGTAGTAGTTTGGCCGACCGGGTGCATAGCTTCAAAGTTTTCCCACCAAAGGCTAGCAGGGCCTTCGAGGTGATAGGCAGCATAAGTAACATTGTCGGCTTCGGCTACGTTGGCAGAACGTAGCTTGTGGGTGATGCTGCGAAGCCAGTCATCCGCGTCGAGGGGCTCGACGGAATGGTTAAACTTTGGTGGGTACAGCTTGATAAAGTCATTGATTGACACCAAGTCATTTCACTGATGGCGTGCAGTGTTCTGCTCAATCCGCTCCAGTAAGCGGTTAGTCTCACGCTTGTTTCTTTCCGCCTCTAGCATCACTTCGGCTAGAGAAGGCGGGTGAGGCAGATTTTCACCCCTAGCTGCACTGGCTTCCCCCTACTCCGGGGCAGCAGGGTTGCTGCGGGTGTTGACCATCCTAGAAGAAAAAAAGACAATGGTTTATATAAGGATGGCTCAAACTTAGCAAGGAAGTGCATAATGTAATGGATAACACGGAATGCAGAGATGTTCGTCCGTATGTCATGGTAATATAAAACTGCCATATATATACCAACGGTCATACACATCACACATAGTTTAGTACAAGCCCAGGCTACAGTACAACTATGATGAAAGACGTTACATCTCATCGGAGGCATTCCAAGCTCCTATACATTATTTGTCTACACCTCCAGAATTGATTACACACAAAGTCATATTCCACAAGTCACGTAGGACAGTGGAAATACAACTATTACAATACTAGTGATACTACTACTAACTCAGACAGCTCCGTAGTAGTCCTCATAGAAGTCACCTCCATAGCCTGGAAGTTCAACATGATCATCCGGGAACAGACGGTCCTGAGGAGCTTGTGGACCAAAGGGGCTAGGATGAGGTCTTGGACCAACAAACGGTGGCCTGCGAGGACCACGGGGTGGGGTGATGCCTCCCACATCACGCCAATCCACCATGTCTGACAGAGCAGATCTCACAGGATACAGATCCCTTGTATCCATACATCCAGCTTGCACCGCAGGTGCAAACCGAGTCAATGTGGCCCAATGATCAGCACGGGTATTGAAAAGCTCCAGCCTCAACGCCCGATTCTCTCGGTCCTTATCTTCGAGCATCTCGGCAGTGGTACGAGTTAATGAGTCCTCCTGAGTGGAGTCAGCATAGATAGCCTAAAGGTACCCTTGCGCTCCCGGAAGTGAAGCTGGCATGTAACGGAAGTCGGTGTTCCGAAGCAGGCCAGTCCGGACTCGCATGATGGTCATCATGGAATAAGCAGCATCCTGCACAGCCATCTCAACAGTAACCCCGAGTCCATAGGAATAGTGAAGGGGCTCGGTAGATCCAGGATAAGAAGGAAATATCCTGACGGTGCAGAAATATTGGCTTTGATTAAAGTCTCGGAATTGCTCTTCGACGGTGTATTCGGGATACCAACGGTAACCCGTCTTGATCATTACCCGGACTAACATAGCAGTATGACCGGGCACGTCGAGGCACCAGGTCAGGCGAACCACTTGGTTTTGAGCACGGGTGGCCATCTGAAAGCACAACCACAATGCAAAGACATTAGAATTTCTAGGGAAAATTGGACAGCATAATAGTTGTAAATGCTCAGAAAAGATTTGAGACATCCACAACAATTTGCAAGACCACTCAACAACATCATATCAAGGTTCTGAGTCAACTAGCAACATACTAGAAATAGTAGAAACTGAACTGGGGCTGGTAACAACAATCCTATAAGCTACTACGGATTAGTAACACGTGAAGCTAATAGAAGAAGAGAGCCTAGTCCTTAACCCATGTTGAATGAGAAGAGAATGACTCAGATCAGAGGCATAAGGTAAAGGAATAAAAGAGCCTTACGTTCCCTCCCACAATCAATTCCCCTACATATAACTAAAGCATTTCTAGACTCGACATCGACCAGTTTGGCTCAACGAACCTATAGGCAATCCGGCTCTGATACCAAAGCTGTCAGGACCCCGATTCCAAGTCTCATCGATCTAGCCGGTAACACCTCATATCACTTTGCGGCCTCACGCACGGTATCCCACGGGTGTCGCCTTACCATGGCCCAGGACCGTTTGCACCTTTTGGCTCACGTATATGATAGTGTCGCTAGCATCCATATGACAGAGAACCCGGGCCGACATGGCTAGTCGTGAACCCAAAGCGGCACAGACCTATGGAGACAGGCATACATGAATCACATCGAGCATGTCGGTCATCAGTGAGTGATTCCGGGCTGTAGCACTAGGCTAACAGGACTCCGGGGGAACCCGGGCTGTAGCAGGCTAGGCAGGACTCCGGATGTCACCGCGTGACATTTCCCCGAAGAGACAGACATAGGAACAACGTGAAACACATGCCGGCCAGTCAAGTGTCCTGAGCAGTAGTGCTGGGCTAGCAGGACTCCGGTGAACCGGGCTGTAGCGGACTACTATGGCTCGAGGAACACTAGACTACATTTCCCCATAAGAAAGGCTGCCAAGGATAAACAACTAGATTGTCGGATCCCACTCATACCAAGCATTTCAATCATACACACAATATGCCCAATATGAGTACATACAACATGGCATCACAACAAAACTCTACAACTCAAGTACTTTATTTAAAGGCTCCAGAGAGCCATACATAACATGTTCATACAGATAGGGATCACATGACCCGACACTCAAGTCATACAATCATACAAGCACAAGCGGAAGCAACTAGTCTGAGTACAGACACTAGAAAGAAAGAAGGCTTCTCGAAGCCTGTCTATCTACATAGGGCCCTCCATGGCCAGGATCACCACCTGTGTGGCTAGTCACTCGTCAACGTCAAGGTCTACATAGAACCCATCGGAGGGGGCGGTGTTGTCGTCTAAAAATAGTAATTAAGCAAACATGAGTACAAAGGTACTCAGCAAGTCTTACAACAGAACCTACTATACATGCTCATTCTCAAGAAGGTGGTAGGGTTATTGCAGGTAGCCAGCTTTGACTCTTGGCTAAGCTATCCTACAGAACTCCACTAGTAAAATAGTTTCCGCACACGAGTCCACTACTCACCAACACAATACTCCACCAGGGATCCTCTCTCGTCATCCTACGAGAGGGCCATCCTCGGTACACACACTTATCTTGAGACTTTTAGTAGTAACCATTAACTTGTCTATGAACTGTATAGGCAACCAAGTAGTCCTTTACCGCGGACGCGGCTATTCGAATAGATGATGTTAACCCTGCAGGGGTATACTTCTTCATACACGCTTTCACCACTTACCGCCATTTACACGACATGTACTCGGCAACCTTCAAGCGGAAGCCCAGCGAGGGTGTCGGCCACGGCCTACCTAAACACTTAAGTCTCTAGTCCAGGTTTATCACCTATCCAGGTGCCATCCGCAGGGAGTCCAGCCGAGGTTTCCACATACGGCCCCGAACGATGTGAACAGGGTCCCGAGACGCCAAACGGGTGCTCGGCATACCCGGCCACGGTGTATCTACCGCAACATAGCCCACCCCTAGGGTCAGTGCAACGCACGGCCGCCAACACATAACCTACAAACACCAGAAACTATTTGCAACTCCTGGACAGAGTACGGGTGATTAAGAAGCCGAGAGGGTCCATTGGTTTCAGGCCCAATGTACGGTAGTAACTGCATCTTAAATCACACATACAGATCTCAGTTCTTATGGACGGTCTCAAAGAAACAACCCACCATGTACTCCTACATGGCCTCTCATCGATACCTTTACCAAAACATGTTCAACACATCCCTCACATTACCGACATAAATATTTCACTCTAGCCCATCACCCAGATGAATCAGACCTGACACAACTCTAAGCATAGCAGGCATAGCAAGGTAGGAATCACATACATGGCTCAATCAACTCCTACACATGCTAGTGGGTTTCATCTAGTTACTGTGGAAATGACAGGTCATGCAGAGGATAAGGGTTCAACTACCGTAGCACACAACAGTTTGAATCGCGTTGTCTTAATGCAGTAAACAAGAGCAAAAGCGAGAACATGGGTTTGTATCGAAATGATCAATGGGTTGCTTGCCTGTTGTAGAGGTAGTAGGGTACTGCCCTTCAGACGGATACTCGGGGTTATCCTCGGAGGCAGAACCTACCACAAAAGACACACCGAAACATAATCAACACATGGCAATATGCAACAATATGATGCATGCTATGACATGGAAAGATGAAAGTGTCTTGGCCTAATGCAAGCTAAAACAGAAGGGGATGAACTCATTTGAATCAAAGATTCAAATATTAGCTCATTAAACATGGCCTTATTAGTGCATTACCTTATTCTGCTTAAACAGCAAGGTTAACTTGTTTTGTCATGCATGAAACCATTACAGATGGATAGATTGAATTTTTCTAATCATTTTTCATATATAAATCTTTGCATTTGGAGCTATGGTTGATTTTCTATGATTTTTAGAAGTTTTGACTATTTTCTGGAATTTCCTATTAAAGAATAAATCCAGTAATTGAATTAATGCGTCAACACTGCATCACTGTGACGTCAGCAGGTCAAAGGCGCCAGCCCAGGTCAAACCTGACTGGTGGGCCCCATCTGTCAGTGTCTCAGCTAACTAACAGAGTTAGTTAGTGTTTAGTTAGCACTAAACTAGGTTAGTTAGGCCCTGGGCCCACATGTTAATGAGAGAGAGTTAGTTAACGAGGTCATTAACCTCTAATAGAGTGATTAGCTCTAATTAAAAACTAATCTAATTTAGTTAGGAGCCGGCCCCACATATCAGTGACTCAGGCGGGGTCAAACTAGGGTCAAACCCCTGGTCGGCAGGGTCAATCCCGCCGGCGTTGAGTTGCCGGCGAGGCCGAGACGGCGGAGAGCGTCGGAAACGTTGCTCCGGCCACGGTTCGATGCGCGGGTGGGTGCTACGGGTAGCTAGCGGTGTGGAGCATCCAACGGTGGCGTTGGTTGATGCTGGGGTGGCCGGGAACGACGACGACGTCGAGCCAGGCGGCGGCCGGAGCTCGGCCGTTGGTGGTTTTGCTGCTGTAGCGAGCTAGCGGGGAAAAGGACGCACTAGCGATGTGCTACGAGGTGCGGTGAGTGCGTTAAGCACCCGCGCCTGACCAAATGGTCACCGGAGTGACGCCGGCATCGAGCTCGCGTGGCGGCCAGAGCTCTGTGAGCAAGGGGGCGGCGTCTACGGCGAGCAAACGAAGCAGAGAAGACGGGGGTTCGGTAGAGGAGCTCACGGCGGTTGCAGAACGCGTCTCAGCGGGCTCGGGGGAGGTCGGACGACGTCGGGGCGTTGCCGGCGATCTCGGCGGACCGAGGAAGAAGAAGGCGTCGGGGTCGGTGCTTGGAGGTGTCCGGCGTCGCGTGAGTCGTCGAGGAGGCGTAGACGATGGAGGCGGAGCTCACGGGCACGTCAGAGAGGCGAGGGGGTGGCTTTGGTGACGACTACGGCTAACGGCGGCGAGGATGGCGCTCGTCCATCGCAGGAGAGGGTGAGGGAGACGAGGGGGAGAGAGAGGAGGAGTGCAGGGGGTGCTGGGCGCCTTCGTGGCGCTCGGATGGGGACGAGGAGGCAGCAGGAGGTGGAAGCAGGAGGTGGCCGCGGGTGCGCGCGCCGGCGACACGCCTCTGCCTACTGGCAGAGGTGGGTGACGACTGGCACAAGCCAGGTGGGCTGGGCCAGCACAGGTGAGGCCCAGGTGGTTTTCTCTCTCTCTCTCTCTCTTTTTCTTATTTGTTTTCTTTTCTATTTTTTTCTGCAACTATTGGGCTTTATTAAAAATACCTAGACATCTTTAAAAATCCTGAAAATAATCAGGGGCTCTGTTTAGATTATTTCCAACAGCCCACACTTATTTCCAAAATTATTTGAGCATTTAGATTATTTTATAGCATTTAAATGCCCAAATTCAAATACTTATGATTTAATTCAGAAAATCCAGAATGTCCTAGAAAAGAGTACACCATTTTTGCCAGGGGTTTTATCCCAATCCAGAAATGATGAACATTTTGTGAAGGGCATTTTGGGTTCATTGAAAATAATTTTAGTAAACCCTAGTTGTTTCCAGGGGGGTGTTGGGGGTTCTGTCTTCCCCATTTCAAATTTAAGAGGAATTTAAACATGATGCACACGCTAATGCTTGAACTAGCTAGGGTGTGACACCGGGTTGAGTCGGCTACAGTGGCGCTCCGTCAGGTTGCCACTTGCTGGCATCATTGGTGACGATGGCTGCACTGTTGCCACGCCGGCCCTGGTCAGCGGGTAGGTGGGGCACTGTTGCCATGCCCCGGCTGACCAGAGGCATGGGTGGGGGCACTGTTGCCTCGGTCATCGGTAGATGGAGACTCGTCCTATCGTATGGCTGGGATGGGATGAGAGCTGACCCGTGGCCGGGTTGAGGAACGTGCCAAGGGTGGAGCTGGCTTGTTGGAGAAGTCTTGATGTGCCAGGTTCAGCTGTCTTGAGCTAGTTGTTGGGGCCGAGTTGAGGAGTCCGGCCAGGTTGAGGAGTTTGGTCGGGTCGAGGGACCCGGCCAAGCGTGAGCCGGCTTGACGGGCGTTGCTGGCCCCTTTGTTTTTGAAAAGGATCTGGGTTCCGTTTCCAGCCTCGGGTTCATCCCCCCGACAACACCAATTTCTTCACATTCAAAGTCTTCAGAAAGCCAAAGTCTTCAGTTGAAGACATTCATTTTTAGGGGTCGACCTTCTCTGTAAATATGAAACTCCTTATAGACTTATAAACATTTGTACACTCACAAATGCATTAGTCCCTTAACCAATAAGTCTTGAATACACCAAAATCACTAAGGGCACTAGATGCACTTACAATCTCCCCCTTTTTGGTGATTGATGATAATATATGTTAAGTTTTCAACGGGGATAAACATATGAAGTGTAAATACTGATATTGAGGAATTTGATTGCAAGATATAGAGGCACTCCCCCTGAAGATGTGCATATGTGAGGAATTTTCTTTGAATAGCAAATGCACATTGTAGATTAGAATCATGGAGATCTCCCCCTATATCTTGTAACTCATACACACATTTATCATATGATATGAAGAATTTTAAATGCATGATGAAATATTGTGACTGATGTAATTCAGCATGTGTGCCTTAATATACTTGAGGAAATAGCATGCAGAAAAATAGAGCAAAAGTATCAGACCACCATAGGACTTAAGTTTACAACTCGATCCAATCAAACACTTCAGAAGAGCGAGAGTTGCAACTTAAAAAAATGTCCATATATATACACGCTTGAAGACTAACTCCGGTTTCTCCCCCTTTTTCATCGAATGACCAAAAGGGAAGAAAAATGATTACTAACGCCCCTGAAGTATATCATCATGAAGTCGATGGAGGAGCGCCAACAATGTTGGGGTCGTCCGTTGGAGTAGGACCTGCTGCGGTGTCGTTCAAATCTTTGGCTTCGTCTGTCTTGCGCAATGAAGAATATGAACTGGCAACCAAGTGAGGAACTTTGACCTTCTTGAATTTCTTCGAAGGCGGCTGAGACCAGTCAAAGTCCTGTTGGAATCCCATCTGCTTAAGATCTTCATCACCGTAGAGGTGAGACAATACAGCCCAAGTGCGGTCAAAGACTTCATGCAAGTAGTAGTGGTTCTTCTTCATAGTGTTTTGCGTGATTGTAATGTTCTGAAGAATTGAACCAAACTGACAGTTGACCCACTTGTGGTTGTGATCCACCTTCTGATGAAGACTGAGGAGAAGCTCATGATCAGTTATCACCCTTGGAGCAGTGGCTTGAGGAAATTGCTTTGAAGCATTTGCGGCAGTATCATGAGTGGCAGAGTCATCATTGGTGGAATAAGATGCAGCTTTGAGAAACTGTCCATCCAATGGACGAGTGCCTTCATCAATTACAACAGCCTTACCCTTCTCATCAGCTGACGAAATAGTCCTTTTGAGGACTTCAATTGGCGACAAGTAGTTGAGATGATTTTGACAATCAGCCTTATAGTTAATTGAAGACCTTGATCTGATGAATCTCATGATCCAGGGAGTGTAAGGCTTCAATTGAAACGGTGACAGAGCTACATTGGCCAAAGTCCGCATGAAGAAATCATGGTAGTTGATAGGAATACCATGTATGATGTTGAAAAGCAGATTCTTCATAATGCCAACAACTTCTTCATCATCAGAGTTGTGGCCCTTGATTGGACTGAGGGTTTTGGTTAATATTTTGTAGATCGTCCTTGGCACATAGAGCAATTCGTTGATGAGGAATTTGGTTCTTAGAGCTTGGCCTGGCTTCAAAGGCTTCATTAGAACTTGCATCAGATGGTTTGAAAGTTCAGGTTCATCATAGATGCGCCTTGCACCTTCAGTGGGAGGACTGACTGGGACGGCATGAAGCAATTTAGAGGCCAATGCTTTGTAGTGAGTATTTTCTGTCATCTAGTCCAATACCCATGAATTCACATCTTCAACGTATCCAGTGATGTGCAACATGGCATTGAACTGAAGAATGAGTTCTTCATTCCAGTCGCAGATGTCGGTGCAGAAGTTGAGCAGCCCAGCGTCATGAAGAACACTGAGGACTAGGGTGAAGCATGGTAGAGACTCCATATCCACATGAGGAATTTGCTCGTGGTCAAAGATCTTGTCCTTGTCAAACAGTAGTGAGGAATAAAAGTTCATCTGGCTGGCAGTCCAAAAACGCTTGCGTCAAAGACGAGCAAAGTCATATAGATTGTAGTCAGTGAAGAAAATGTGCTCAACAAAGAAGTCATCAGCCTTGAACTTCTGCTTCTTGGTGAGAGGATTTTGTGGCTTGGGCTGAAGATTAGCAGTTGAAGTCTTCACAGTCCCTTGAATCACAATCTCTAGAGCCACATGCTATGGAATTTCAGTGGCAAATTTCATCAGTGGCAACCTTGGCCTCCATTTCTTCAGCAACATTTTCATCATCGCTAGTGGCTGGAATTTCTTCTGAAACAAAAGTAAGTGAAGCTTGATGTCCATCAGAACCCGTATGAATTTCTTCAGTTTGAACAGGGGACTGAGGAATTCTTTTGCAGAGGGGTGTAGAGTGGTGAGTTGGGGTGATGACTTTCCCAGTAGTCATCATTCAGAATAGGAATTGTACACCCAATATCCACATCTTCATCTTCAACGCCGGCCTCTTCAGCTATGAACTGAGGCATGGGCGATGATACCAATGGAGTTGAAGTGATATTGTCCACTTCAATTTCTTCATCCAAGTGCTCTGACGAAGCAGCAGAGGGATCTTCTTCATATGATTCACTTGGAATCACATATTCCTCGCCACAGGGAACAATCTCCTTTGATGGCATGCTTGATATAGGAACAACATCTATTGAGTGTGCAAATGAGCTTGTCAAAATCTTCACTTTCTTCAGAGTTGAAGACTCTGAAGATGTAGATGTTTTCCTTTTCTTCACAGTTGCTTGCTCCGCAGCCTTGGTTTTCTTCACTTCTGATGCAGAAGGAAGGTTAGAAGTTGTCGTCAGTGTAGGAGGAGCAGAGGAAATTGGTGCAGTTTCTTCAGGCGCAACTGATGCAGTTGCCCTGGCAAGTTCAGTTTCTTCAGGTGCAGCAACAGATGCTTCAACTGGCCTAGCTTGCTCTTCAGGCACAACATTAGAGGTTGCCCTGGCAATTTCTTCAGCAGCTGGAATTTCTTCGTCAGCCCTGCTGCTCTCACTTTCTTTAGCAGCCTGATTTTCATCAGCTGTGCTAGCATGTTCTTCAGTAGGCTGAGTAGATGCTTCAGCTTGAGGAATTTCATGTTGTGTTGGGGCTGCAACATTTGGAGTGAATGTCTTGGTCAGCTTGACGAATCTGACTTTGGCTCCCAGCCAATCAGCATAGTATCATTCAAATTCATCACTTAGACCTTTGATCTCTGTTTCCAGAGATACAAGTTCATCAGGTGATAGCGTCAGGACATTGTCCTTCAGAAAGCGCTCTTTCTTGTACTGAGCTTTCTTCACTTTCCTCCCTTGTTCAAATTTCCATTTTTCCTCATCAATGAAGGCTGTCAACACATGACTTTGGCCAGGAGTGAGGTTCAGCTCAGGCAAAGGAGTATTGGGGTCCTTGTTCCATAGATCAATGAGTTTAGGATCAACTTTGGATCCAGCATTAGTGGCACATTACTGCCTTTGGCTCTAGTGTCCCTGTGTTGTCTGTCTCTGATGATTTCAGCCAATTCTTCATGATCAGCTTCGTCTTCACTTAACAACACTTGAAAGGTGACCTACTTCTTGTGAGGACTTGGCCTTGTGCCTCGTCCAACAGTGGCCTTTTTCTTCGGCATTTTGGGCCTATTGAGGACTGAGGATGAGCTGAAGAACTTGCAGATGCTCCTACGGCAATAGAGATGCCCATGGTCATTTGGCAAGAGGCGAGATGCGCAGGTGTCGAGGACTTTGCAGCAGCAGCTGAAGGTTTTGCAACAGTGTGAACTGGAGTTGCTTGAGGAATATTCTGTGAGGGATTTGATGATCTTGGCCGTGAGGGCATTGTAGCTGAGGAACTAGTCTTGTGTGCAGGCTTCTTGGTCATAGCCTTCTTAGGCTTGCTAGCAGAGGCCTCAGCAGTGGCAACAGCAGACTCTTCATTGAATTTCCTCACTGCTTCTTTGTCCATTTGGCCAACTTGGCTTGCCGCTTGGCCCATTCATCTCAAAAGTCCTCACCACGCTTGATGCTAGTGGGATCAGCAACTTGGCTTGGTGCCAATGGAGGTCTCAAGCAAGGAGGGTGTAAACGAATTTCTTCATGTATTTTGGAGTTACATATCTGTACTCCCTCCATTGCCGTGTCCATCTCCTCTCGATCCTTTGAATGCACACCTTGCGCTGATTTTTGTTCTCCTTGCCATGTTTGGCTTCATCAGGAGTACAATATTCCTCATAAATGTCATATGGGATCTCAAAAGCTATATTTACTTCTGGTCTCTTGCCTCCCTTCTGAGGTCTCTCGCCATCAGCCATTTTCTTCAGCTGGGGATTTTGAACAATAGAATTCTACGATGATGTATGCAATTTGTCTTCAAGGAATGTTGCAAATGAGTTAAGTTGATGAGAACCTAGAGATTCAACAGCGGACATGTGTACCTGTGAACAACGTATAGGTGCGAAGAATTTGGAGAGGTCATATGCGTTCTCAGAAGATTTTCAAAAGAAACAAGTTTGAGGAATTTGACCAGGAGCGTCTTGAGGAATTTCACTAAGAGATCTTTGACTTAGGTTCCAGAGTTGTATAGATTGAAAATCCACACAATTGAGGAATCTTGAAGAAACACGTTGCTTAGAGAAACAAATCAAGAAACAGATGCAAGTGCGGAAGTTGAAGAATAAACACCTTTTGAAGATTTTGTGGAAATCATCAGAATCAATAACGGCAGTAAAATAGATTTTATCTACCCTTGACGAAGAACACGATGAACTGGGAGTTGAATATGGGAAGTTCATCCGTTCAGATCTTCCACGCCCTAACTTGGTGGTGGAAGACAGCTATGGCAGCGGCGGAGCAAAGATTTCCGCGGCCGGTGCGTGTACTGTCGTGGTTTTGTCACGACAGATGTCCTAGTGTGAGGACTTAGTCATGGAGCCATCGCGACGGGTTAACTTCAAGGGGTTAAAGCAGGACAAAGGACACAAGGATTTTATACTGGTTCGGCCCCTTTCGGTGAAGGTAAAAGCCTAATCCAGTTGTGGTGGAATTTCTTGGGTATCGATGACCAGGGAGCAAATCCGCTTTGTCTGGCTCTTGATCTGTTGTTTCTTGTCCTTGAACCGCCGTCGGGTCATCCCTTTATATACACAGGTTGACGCCCGATGGTTTACAGAATCCCGGTCGGCTCATAAATGTGTCCGGCTCGGTTTCTGCCCTTTCCTATCTTACAACACAAGTTACACACCATATGGTGGTTTATGTCTACGGGCCCCAATCCGCCTTTGGGCCCTAAGCCTTTAGATCTCTATAATAAAGTGCCATGCTCCTTGTCTTCATGGGCTTTAATATGGATACCTCCTTATGGGTATAACTCGGCCCCTCCTGAGCGGTTTATACTCAGTAGTTATATCCCCAACATTAGGCCCCAGATTGATTTGAACCTGTTCATGTCAATTTTCAGCACTTAGAAAAATTCCTTCTTCATTATCTTCACAAAAATCTTGTAAACCGCCGTGACGTCATCTTCCAAGTCCATGATAACCCGCTGTGACGTCATCCGCTATTAACTTTACATAGAACCCAAATCTTTTAATGCATCTCCTTTAATGGATCTCTGAAAATCGAGGCGTCTGCATGTCTGCATATCCATTTTTCGACCTCCTTGATTCTCACACCTGCCACTTATCCATTCACCTTATAAATAGGGCCGAGGGTCATTTTCACTTTTCCCCTCGTGCCTCTTCGTCTCGTCGTCTTCCTCGTGTCGCCCCAGTGCTCGAGCTCCGCCACCGCCGTCGGACTTGACCTCTGCTTTGACTTTGGCCGCTACATCGACCTGTTCGGACCAGATTATGCTCACGCACCTCCGCCATTCAATAGTTTCGGTAAGTTCTTCTTCTCCTCTATAGATCCATTTAGGGTTCGCACGGGCTCATGAAAGTTTCGTGGTGTTCTTCCCCTGTTCTTCATCATAGCCTACATGATAGACTCCGAACCTTATATATCCTTATGTGGTAGTAATATAGTCCTTCTTTGCCATCAGATTATCTCTTTTGTGTAGAAAAGCCCGATCTAGAACTTCATGAACTGCTCAAGTACCAACCTTTAGGTCTAAATATTTTCCTTTTCCTGACATGCGGTAGATTTGAAGTTCTAATGTGAAACTGTGAAACTTGTTCTTCCTTACTTAGTCATTTTTTGGCTTCAGATCTATACTTTCATTGTCCGTGTAGGCGGTTTATCTTTTATAAAATAACCTGCCATATACCATTAGTCCCCTTGTAAATCGCCAATCGCTTTGTCATTTATAATAGCATCAACCTTCGGTTTAACAATTTTGCATGCCTGAATACCTTTTGTCTCTTAACCTGCAATGCTTTATGCTTGTCAACCATGAATCTTAAACCGGCACAAACCTTCCTTCAGGTTGCCCAAGAAATGGCCAAGGCTTTTTATGCTTGTAACTAGGTTCCATCCCGGATTACGGAAGAAGATCTAAAAGGACATGTTATAACTGGCGCCTTACCAAAACAGAGTGAAATCCACTGGCGAGCCCCCGGCCCAGAAGATCCTCCTACACCCAAGGATGGCGCGATAGCTGTGTTTGTTGATCATCTGAGCCGTGGTTTTAAACCTCCCGGATCAAAAAAATTCCATGATGTACTTGCTAGCTTCCAGATCCACCCTCAAGATATTGGACCTAACTCTGTGTCCAATATTTGTATTTTTCAAGTGTTTTGCGAGGCTTATCTGCAAGAAGAACCGACCGTTGAACTGTTCAGGGACTTTTTCTATTTAAACTGCCGTACCGAATTTGTAGACAGGCCCAATACTGAGCTTGGCGGCGTTTCAATTCAAAAAAGAAAAGATGTCAGCTTCCCTCACGCCAAGCATCATAGTCACCCTAAGGATTGGAACCAGACTTGGTTTTATTGCAAGGATACTTCCCCTGATGATGAGAATCCTCTGCCGGGTTATCGTGCTCACCGACTTACCAATACACACCCATTTCCCCATAGGTTTACTGCAAAAGAATGGGCCAAATATGCACCACAACTTGCAAAGCTCAGAGCCTTTATGGCTAATGGTTTAACAGGAATTGACTTTGTTCGTTGCTGGATATCTTGGGGTATTTTGCCTTTAAGCCGTCGCCCCGATTTAATGTGCG
This sequence comes from Triticum aestivum, assembly GCF_018294505.1. Taxonomy (NCBI): domain Eukaryota; kingdom Viridiplantae; phylum Streptophyta; class Magnoliopsida; order Poales; family Poaceae; genus Triticum; species Triticum aestivum. Next base: position 339,872,386 of record NC_057806.1, read on the forward strand.
AGTACACAGGGGACTCAAAAGACCCTCAACGGCACACTAACATTCAGTTAACTAACGCTGAAATCACTGAAGCTGTTAAAAAGATACTGGATAAATCGGTGGCTGTCTGCAGCAAAACATGGCTAAGTCCCTTTTGCGTTTCGAATAAACCGCCAGCTGTAAGAATTGCTTAACTCCTATTTGAACCTGACATTATTAACTCTTCCTTATAACCTTTGCCAATCTTTTAATAGGGTGACGACCCATTTTGGAAGAAGAAACCTCAGGATAAACCGGCCAAGACCCCTCGCCTAAGACAAAGGTCGTCAAAAAGCCTGCCAAGAAGAAAGCAGCTGAATCCACCGGGCTGAACCTCGACGAGGATCTTGACAATCCGGACTCAGAGGTAGAACTTGATTCTCTTGGTTCATTTTTCATACACCTCATTGACAATGACCCTTATCAGGATGACGCTAAAGCTAGCCGAGTTGATGATGTAGAGGTAATTATTCTTTCCTCCAGTTCAGATCCTCAGCCAACACAGAAAACCTGTCAAGCAAACCGGAAAGTAAAATTTTCACACCCTCTAGCTTATCTGGATCCCAACTTTCTTTTGAAGAAACAGCAGCATGAAGCTTGCCGCACAACCCGGCATAGTGGCCAGGTGGTTACTTCATTCGGTTTACTGAACACGCCGGTTCGAAAACGCCGACCAGAGGTTTCATCCATTCCTGACATATCTTATCCCAAGGCTGGTTATTTTCGGCAAACTCTTAATCTTAATCCATCTGACTCAAACTACTAAGGAACTTCCCATTCATCCTCTGGCAAATCAATAGGGACACATCTTCCACCTCTTAAGACTGTTCCTGGGTAAGCATACTACACTTAACTCTTTATCCCTTACACCTATTGAATATACTAACCTTTATTTCCATTCATTTCAGAGCCAAAGCTAGGCCCGGCAAAAAGGCCAAATTGTATACACCGGCTGATGACAATCCAGCCATTGAACCAGAACAGACCCCATAACAGTTTGAGCCGAATGCTGATGCTATTCTTGATGATCCGCCACCGGAACATCATGAAACCTTTGTTGAACAGATGGAAGATGATTCGACCGGCCATGCTACTGACCTTCCAAGTCCGGCCAAAGCTGCAGATAAACCACCAAGCCCATTCAAAGTGGCTGATGACCAATCGAACGATGTCATCGTTACTGGTTTAGGCTACACAACTTCTGGCAACCCCACTGCTTTATCAAAACATAGTGCCAAGGAAGAATTTGTTGCTATGGATAAGGGCAAGTGGAAAACATATTTGGAAAGCTATGCCCACCTCAGCGCCCAAGATATCCACTCTGGGTTTTTAACCGCATGTACACAAGCCGCGACTATGAAGCCAGTTTAGTGAACCTGATTAAAGAGCGATATGAGGTAAACATTGTTAACTCTGCATAATAGTTTCTCTTGTGTCCAATTTCTAATATCAATTCCAGTAGCCCCCAAGGGTCGGTTTATGATATCAATGTAAACTGGGACTTCGTAATACTTCAACTTTGCCTGCATAGCCCCCAAGGGTCGGTTTATCTTTCCAGGATGAACCGGGACTTTAGAGTATGAATCTTGCAATTTTTGCTTGTGTAGCCCCCAGGGACCGGTTTATACCTTTAGGATGAATCGGTACCTTTCTATCAGGAAGCTTCCAAAATTCTTAATACTCATCGTTGTAATCTGATTGAGGAGGAACAAATCCATAACCTTGACTTGAGCAAATATGCATCAGCCCCCAAGTGCCAAGTGTATAACTTGTTATGTGCTTGGGACTTTAAAATGTCAGCTGATAAAAAGCAATATGCATTAGCCCCCAAGTGCCAAGTATATAACTTGTTATGAGCTTGGGACTTCAAATATGCCCTACCAACTCATTAAATGTCTCTTGCAGGCTGATCTGAGCAAAAAGGAATCTCAAATCGCCAACCTTCAGGAAAATATCAAGTCCCAGCAAGCAGAAACTTCCAAGGCTAAAGAAGAGCTACTAGCGCTTTAATAGCCATGGAACAACTGAAGGAAAGCTTTAAAAGCGAACGGGCAGGATGGGACACTGAAAAGGAAACTCTGCTAAAGCGGGCGAAGGACGCTGAAACAACCCTTAATCCGGTCACAGAAGAACTGACTGGCTTGAAGCGGCAAATCAATGCCATCACCACTATTGTGTTTGGTAAGTACTCTTATTATAAGCTGTTAACATGTATTATCCTATGAACTGCCGGTTTATCGGTGTGCTTAATGATGCAAGATCTCGCACTACCCATCTGGGTTCTGATATGCAGAAGAAATTGAAGGCTGCCTATACTCTTATAGAGCAATTATATACCGGCGTGCAATGGATCATTTGTACTGCCTCTCATAACAAACTGCCCCCAACCTTAATCAAGGAAAAATTAGAGAAGCTATCAATGCTGCCTCCCTGGTTTGAGGAGTTAAAAAGATCAGCTGCAAGGGCAGGTGCTCTAACTGTGCTAATCTGGGCTAAAGCATGGATACCAAATCTTGACCTGGCTGATATAGGACGCGGCTATCCGAGCATAAAGGAGGACGGGTCAAATTTTGACAATGATGATCTCCGAGATTTGATGAAGGAAATGCGCCCATTAGCGAGCAAATTGGCGGAAGAGACGAATCTTTCTCATTATCAGTCAATTTATGACGCCGACAACAAACGGGTTAATGCACCAACTCATGATGTGGAAAATCTTATCCTGCCAATCCGTAAGCATACCTACACCCCAGATGTTGATCCCTCCACACTTATAAGCGACGAAGCTGTATTCAAGGCCTTAACTGGAATCGACTGGGCAACCATTGACTTCCAGCCGTTGGGTGGAGAGAAGGAGGATGAACCGGCATAGGATGATCCACAACCGTCAAGTCAGCCCGGCGAAGAATCATGATCCGGAGGCCGGTTTAGCCTTCTGCATACTGCAACACTTGTTGAAAACAATTATCCTTTTGGGCATCAGAATGCCTTGTAATAGGCTAGTTAAAACACCTGGTCTGCTATGCCATTGTGCATCTTCATTTTGCATGACACTGTTAATCCGCCATGATTATGCTATGTCTGATTATGATTGTTAGCAGTTTTATTCAACCTGTTTCTGCATAAAACAAGTGTAAAGTGTCCTGGCGGTTTACCGCCGGACGGGTCATAATGCCCAACATAAAATCCGGGTTTATAACCGAAGCTGTACTTAATCAAATATGAAAGATATCATACGTGTGATATTTTATCACATTGCTGGATCAGCAAGGTAGTATAATAAGGGTGATAACCCATAACTTGAACATTGATATTCCTTAGTTGTTGCCAGTTTATGAACGGACCCAGACCAAGTTTAAATAGCATAAATAAATTACACTCATAAAGTATTATAAACCGAATAAAAAATCAAAAAAGTTTGAAATAGTCATAATTGTGGTGTTACAATGATCAAGAGGGTTAAAGCGATGGTTCGAATACGACCACAGCCCCCAAGTGATTTCCCTGGTGGCCTTATGCCTATCAAGAGGTGTAGCTATGGTTCGAATACGACCAAGCCCCCAAGTGATTTCCCTGGTGTCCTTATGCCTATCAAGAGGTGTAGCTATGGTTCGAATACGACCAAGCCCCCAAGTGATTTCTCTGGTGGCCTTATGCCTATCAAGAAGTGTAGCTATGGTTCGAATACGACCAAGCCCCCAAGTGATTATGTGGGTTGTGCCCAAGAGATACCTATGTTTGAGATGTGCTATACATCAGACTCTCTTTGGTCCCTCTAATCCATGCATTAAACCTTAAGTACATCAGAGTCCTGCTCATATGAAGTTGTGATATTGGCTTGATAGCCGGATTACCAAGGTAACAGAGCTGTGCTCTTATAATTTTGGCTTGATAGCCGGATTACCAAGGTAACAGAGCTATGCTCTTATAATATGGGCTTGATAGCCGGATTACCAAGGTAACAGAGTTGTGCTCTTATAATATGGGCTTGATAGCCGGATTATCAAGGTAATAGAGTTGTGCTCTTATAATATGGGTTTGATAGCCGGATTACCAAAATAATCAGAAACTCATGTAAGAGAACGATAGAAGCCCTGCTTTAGCAAGGATGTCGATTTATTATATCAATCATAATATATACATTGTTTAAATATGTACATACGGAGAGCCTATGGCTCATGTGTAATATGGCCTAAGCTGAGCAATATTCCAGGGCCGGTCGGTCTCCTCCTCCGACGTGCGTGAGTCCTTGTGGTCTTGAACATCGATAAGGTAATATGACCCATTGTTTAGATTCTTGCTAACCACAAAGGGTCCCTCCCAAGGTGGGGATAACTTGTGCATATCAGCCTGATCCTGGATGAGCCAGAGCAGCAGATCACCTTCTTGAAAAGTTCTGGTTTTAACCCGGCGGCTATGGTAACGGCGCAGGTCGTGCTGGTAAATCGCCGAACGAGCCGTTGCAATATCACGCTCTTCATCCAACAGGTCAAGTGCTTCCTGATGTGCTTTTTCATTGGCAGCTTCAACATAAGCCGCCACACGGGGCGAGTCATGACAGATGTCACTAGGGAGAATTGCTTCTACTCCATAAACCATGAAAAAGGGCGTATAACATGTAGACCTATTGGGGTGGTATTAATGCTCCATGATACGGAAGGTAACTCCTTGACCCAACAACCCGGCATCCTCTACAAAGGAATCATAAGCCGGGGTTTAATACCTCTTAAGATCTCTTGATTGGCTCTCTCAGCTTGACCCTTAGACTGGGGGTGAGCTACTAATGATATATCAAGCCGGATATGCTCACGTTGACAAAATCTTCCATAGCTCCCTTGGAAAGGTTAGTGCCATTGTCAGTGATAATTCCATGTGGAAAGCCAAAGCGGAAAATCACTTTCTTCATGAACTGAACCACCGTCGCTACATCACATTTGCTCACTGGCTCGGCCTCTACCCACTTAGTAAACTTGTCAACTGCCACCAGGACATGGGTCTTCTTATCCTTGGATCTCTTAAAGGGCCCCGCCATATCAAGCCACCAGACTGCAAATGTCCAAGTGATTGGAATCATCCTTAAATCCTGAGCCAGAACATGAGCTCGACGTGCAAATTTCTGACAACCGTCACACCTTCTGACCAAGTCCTCAGCATCAGCATGAGCCGTCAGCCAATAAAAACCATGACGAAAAGCTTTGGCTACCAGAGACTTTGAACCGGCATGATGCCCACAGTCCCCTTCATGGATCTCACAGAGGATCTCATAGCCTTCTTTCGGAGACACACAACGCTGAAACGCCCCTGTAACGCTGCAATGATGCAACTCTCCGTTGACAATAGTCATTGACTTGGACCGCCGGATTATCTGTCAGGCCAAAACCTCATCCTCAGGTAACTCGCCCCGGGTCATATATGCCAAATAGGGAACCGTCCAATCCGGGATAACATGAAGAGCCGCCACCAATTGTGCCTCGGGGTCAGGAATAGCCAAATCCTCCTTCGTGGGTAACTTGACCGACAGGTTATGAAGGACATCGAGAAAAACGTTGGGCGGCACTGGTTTACGTTGAGAACCCAGCCGACTTAAAGCGTTTGTCGCTTCATTCTTCCTCCGGTCCACATGTTCAACCTGGTAACCCTTGAAATAACCAGCGATAATATCCACCTCCCGTCGATAAGTCGCCATGAGTGGATCCTTAGAGTCCCAAGTGCCTGATACTTGTTGAGCTAGCAAATCTGAGTCACCAAAGCAACTAACCCGGCTTAAGTTCATCACCTTAGCCACTCGAAGACCGTGGAGTAAAGCCTCATATTCCGCTGCATTGTTAGTGCAAGGAAACATTAAACGAAGGACATAACAGAATTTATCACCTCGAGGGGAAGCTAGCACAACTCCAGCCCCCGAGCCCTCCAATTTCCTGGACCCATCAAAGTGAAGAGTCCAATATGTGTTATCCGGCTTTTCCTCTGGTGTCTGCAATTCTGTCTAGTCATTGATGAAATCCATAAGTGCCTGGGACTTGATTGCCGTTCGAGGCATATACTTTAACCCATGAGGTCCAAGCTCAATGGCCCACTTGGCAACCCGGCCAGTTGCTTCCCTGTTTTGGATTATATCCCCCAAAGGAGCAGAGCTGATCACAATGATGGAGTGACCCTGAAAGTACTGTTTAAGCTTCCGGCTTTCCATAAAAACTCCATACACCAGGTTCTGCCAATATGGGTATCTTTGTTTGGACTCAATGAGTACCTCACTGATATAATAAACCGGCCGTTGAACCGGATATTCCTTGCCTGCCTCCTTCCACTCTACCACAATAGCCACACTGATAGCTCGGGCATTAGCAACCACATATAACAACAATGGCTCTTTATCAATGGGAGCAACAAGCATGGGAAGCTCGGCTAATTGTTTCTTTAAGTCCTCAAATGTTGCATCAGCCGCATCACTCCAGACAAAATTATCTGTCTTTTTCATCATCTGATACAGAGGGATAGCCTTCTCCCCCAACCGGCTGATAAACCGGCTCAATGCTGCAATACGACCCGCCAGACGTTGAACATCGTTAATGCACGCCGGTTTAGCCAGAGAAGTGATTGCTTTGATCTTGTCAGGGTTAGCCTCAATACCCCTGTTAGACACTAGAAAACCCAAGAGCTTGCCTGCCAGTACACCAAAGGTACACTTGGCCGGATTAAGCATCAACTTATAAACTCAGAGATTCTCAAAAGTTTCCTTCAAATCATCTATAAACGTTTCCTCCTTCCTGGACTTGACAACTATATCATCCACATAAGCATGAACATTGCACCCAATCTGATTATGAAGACAATTCTGCATGCAGCGCTGATAAGTCGCCTGGGCACTTTTGAGCCCAAAAGGCATAGATACATAGCAGAAGGCTCCAAAGGGAGTTATAAAAGCCGTCTTCTCCTGGTCCTTAACAGTCATCTTGATCTGATGATAACCAGAGTAAGAATCCAGAAAACTCAAACGCTCACAACCCGTCGTAGCATCAATTATTTGATCAATACGAGGGAGAGCAAAGGGATCAGCTGGACAAGCTTTGTTCAAATCTATGTAGTCCACACACATACGCCAAGTGTCTATCTTCTAAAGCACTTGCACCGGGTTAGCTAACCACTCAGGGTGAAAACCTCCACAATAAAACCTGCTGCCAAGAGCCGGGCTACCTCTTCACCAATAGCCTTATGCCTTTCTTCATTGAAGCGGTGGAGAAACTGCCTGACTGTTTTAAACTTAGGATCGATATTAAGAGTGTGCTCAGCGAGGTCCCTCGGTACACCTGGCATGTCAGAAGGTTTCCATGCAAAGATGTCCCGGTTCTCATAGATGAACTCGATGAGCGTGCTTTCCTATTTCGGATCCAGATTAGCACTAATGCTAAACTGCTTGGATGAATCACGAGGAACAAAATCAACTGACTTGGTTTCCTCAGCCGATTTAAACTTCAATGCAGGAACATGCTCTGTAGTTGGCTTTTTCAAAGAAGCATATCCGCCAGATCAACATTGTCCTTATAAAATTTCAACTCCTCTGTTGCACAAACTGACTCAGCATAAGCCGCATCACCTTCCTCACATTCCAAGGCTATCTTTCGGCTCCCATGTACCGTGATGGTCCCCTTATGACCTGGAATCTTGAGCTGTAGATAAACATAACAGGGTCTTGCCATAAACTTAGCATAAGCCGGCCGTCCAAACAGAGCATGATAAGGGCTTTTGATTTTCACCACCTCAAAGGTCAATGTCTCGGATTGGGAGTCATACTCATCTCCAAACGCAACTTCTAGAGCTATCTTACCAACCGGATATGCTGACTTACCAGGCACCACACCATGAAAAACAGTGTTGGACGGTTTAAGGTTTTTATCCGTCAACCCCATACGACGGAAGGTTTCATAATAGAGGATGTTGATGCTGCTCCCTCCGTCCATGAGCACCTTGGTGAACTTATACCCTCCAACCTGAGGTGCAACCACCAACGCCAGATGACCCAGATTATCAACCCGGGGCAGATGATCCTCTCGACTCCACACAATGGGCTGCTCAGACCAGCGCAAGTAATGGGGTATGGCCGGTTCAACGGAGTTTACTGCCCTTTTTATGAAGCTTCTGATCCCGCTTACACAAACTTGTGGTGAAGACGTGGTATTGCCCGCTATTCAGCTGTTTCAGGTTACTCTGATATCCAGACTGCTACTGCTGATTCCCCTGACCGGACTGTTGACGATAGCCCCCCTGATTGCTCTGACTGCCTTGATGACCTTGGAATCCAGAGCCTGAACCACAACCACCGTAACCCAGCCCCTGTGAACCGGATCCTGGACCACCTCCCGGTCCATGGTTACCTTGAAAAAGATTTGAATTCTTGAACTCCTTCATAATATAACAATCCTTCCAGAGATGAGTAGACGGTCTGTGACGTGTACCATGCTTTGGACAGGGTTGATTCAACAGATACTCAAGATTCATGCATGATCCTCAGTTTGCGGGGCGGTCTTGTCACATCCCTAGCTGCTGGTAGTGCTCTAGGCTAGCTTCATGTGTGCATCATGTCTATATTTTCGAAACTTGAACTGAGGAATTTTGGAAGCCTCAAAAACTTAAATAAAAGAGGGGCAAAAACCCTAGAAATCTCATTCATTGCTCCAAAATGCTCTTCTTAAATGTTTGATAATTTTTGGTAAGGGTTCTGGTCCCAACCAAAATATTGAACATTTTTAAGGAATTATTTTTGGGACTTTGGATTTAATTCATTAGCTATTTGAATTTGAATTATATTCATATAATTAGAATATAATTTCAAATACCCCTGATGTCAGGACCCCGACTCGATGTCACATCGACCTAGCCGGTAACACCTCATATCACTTTGCGGCCTCACGCACGGTATCCCCACGGGTGTCGCCTTACCTTTGCCCGGGACCGTTTGCGCCTCTTGGCTCATGTATATGATAGTGTCGCTAGCATCCATATGATAAGGAGCCCGGGCTGACATGACTAGTCGTAAACCCAAAGTGGCACAGACTTACAGGGACAGGCATCCATGACCCAGCTTCGAACATGTCGGTCATCAGCAAGTGGGTCCGGGCTGTAGCACTGGGCTAGCAGGACTCCGGTAAACCGGGCTGTAGCGGGCTAACAGGACTCCGGTACTCAAAGCGTGACATTTCCCCGAAGGGACAGACACAGGAACGAAGAAGGACACATGTCGGCCAGCCTAAGTGTTCCAGAGCAGTAGCAAGCTACCATGGCTCAGCGGTAACACTAGGAGGCATTTCCCGGTAAGAGAGGCTACTAAAGATAAACAACTAGATAGTCAGATCCCACACATACCAAGCATTTCAATCATACACACAATATGCTCGATATGTGCAAATACAACGAAGCATCACAACATGACTCTACAACACAAGTACTTTATTTAAGGCTCAGGGATCCATACATAACATACACAAGGTACGGGTCACACGACCCAGCATTCAAGTCATACAGTCATACAAACCAGCAGCGGAAGTAACTTGTCTGAGTACAGACAACTAGTAAAATAAAAGAGGCTTGGAAAGCCTAGCTATACTACGTGGTCCTTCACAAGCTCAGGGTCACCACCTGGGTCTTTAGCCTACTCGTTGATGTCAACGTCTACATAGAACCCATCAGAAGGGGTTGCAGCGTCTTCTGTAAAAATGTAGATTATAGCAACATGAGTACGAAGGTACTCAGCAAGACTTACATCAGATCCTACATACATGCATATTATCAAGAAGGGTTGGTGGAGTTATTGCAGCAAGCCAGCTTTGACTCTTGGCTAGACTATCCTACGATACTTCAACTTGAAATGGTTTTGCGCACACGAGTCCACTACTCACCAATTCAATACACTACCGAGGATCCGCCTCCGTCTTCCTACGGAAGAGCCATCCTCGGCACTCACACTTATCTTGAGGCTTTTAGTAGTTTCCATTTACTTGTCTATGAACTGTATAGGCAACCAAGTAGTCCTTTACCGCGGACGCGGCTATTCGAATAGATTATGATAACCCTGCAGGGGTGTACTTCTTCATACATGTTTCCACCACTTAGCGTCTGCACACGACATGTGCTCGGCAGACTTCAAGCGAAAGCCGACGTGGGTGTAGACCACGACCTACCTAAACACTTAAGCCTCTAGTCCAGGTTTATCGCCTATCCAGGTTCCATCCGCAGGGAGTCCGGCCGAGGTTTCCCATACGTCCCCGAACGATGTGAACAGGGTTCCCGAGATACCTAACGGGTATTCGGTACACCCGGCCACGTACCTACCGCATCACAGCCCACCCCTATGGTCAGCGCTGTCCACGGCCTCCAGTAGGCTACAAACACCAGAAACTACTTGCAACTCCTGGACAGAGAGCTAGGGTGAATAAGAAGTCGAGCGGGGTCATATTTCAGGGCCCAATGCATGGTAGTAGCTGTATCTTAAATCACACATACAGATCTCAGTGCTTAAGGTCGGCTTCAATGAAACAACCCACCATGTACTCCTACATGGCCTCTCATCGATACCTTTACCAAATCGTGTTCACCACACCACTCTCATTACCGACATAATCATTTCACTCTAGCCATCACCCAGATGAACCAGACCTGACACGACTCTAAGCATAGCAGGCATAGCAAGGTAGGAACAACACATACATATGGCTCAATCAACTCCTACACATGCTAGTGGGTTTCATCTAGTTACTGTGGCAATGACAGGTCATGCAGAGGAAATGGGTTCAACTACCGTAGCACACAGCAGTTTGAAACGCGTTGTCTTAATGCAGTAAAAGAGAGCAGGAGCGAGAACATGGGATTGTATCGATATGATCAAATGGTTGGTTGCTTGCCTGATGGTTCGATGCACTTATACGGTTCTTCGTTAGGGTAATCACGGTACTCCTCGGAGGCAGAACCTGTCGCAAAGGACACCGATACACAACCATCACCAAACAATGTGCAACAATATGATGCATGCATGAAACATGGCAATATGAGTGTGTTGGGCTAATGCAACTAAAACCAGAAGGGTTTGAACAAATTTGAATCAAAGATTCAAATTTCAAACTCAAACATGGCCTTTTAAAGTACTTTTCCTTGTTCTGCTTAAAACATCAATTTAACTTGTTTGATCATGCATGAAAATAGTACAGATGGATAGATTGGATTTTTCTGATCATTTTTCATATATAATTTGTCCAATTTGGAGTTACAGAATAAAAGTTATGAATTTTTGAAGTTTAAATAATATTTTGGAATTTCCTGATTTAAATTAAATCCAGAAATATAAATATTGCGCCAGCATGACGTCAGCATGACGTCAGTGGTCAACTGCGGCTGGCTGGGGTCAAACCTGACGTGTGGGGTCCACACGTCAGTGACAGGGGGGGTTTAACAGGGTTAATTTAATCCTAATTAGGGGTTAGTGGCGCTGGGGCCGAGTGTCAGTGTCAGGGGGTTAATTAAACGGTGATTAGCACTAATCTGACCACCTGGCCGACGGGGCCCACGCGTCAGTGACCCTGGGGGGGTCAAACCCCAGGTCAAACAGGTCAAACCCACCAGCGACATGACGCCGGCGGGGCCCGAGACGGCGGCGCGATGCGGAAACGCGCTACAGGGCACGGGCGAGGCCGTGCTTGGGCTCGTTGGAGAGCCCTTGCTCCCGCGCGTCGAACGGTGGTGGTGGCCGTGCCTGAGGTGGCCGGTACCGACGACGACGAGCTCGCGAGCGGCGGCCGGAGTTCGGCCAACGGCGGGTTAGGCGATGCAGGGCGCTAGGGGAGGCGTTGGTGCGTGCTACGTGCTCCTGGTGAGGTGTGGAGCACGTTGGTGTGCTCGGCTGGGCGCTACGGTGACTGTGGCCACGACGGCGACGAGGCACGGCAACGGCGAGCTTCGGAGCTCAAGGGGGCGGCAGCTACAGGATGCTAGGGACGACGGGGCAAGGGGAATCGGGTCAGTGGCTCACCGCGGAGCTGTAGGGATGGTTAGCGGGCTCGGGGACGTCCGGTAGCTCCCGATTCGACGGCGACGATCTCCGGTGGCCGAGAAGGGGAACGGCGACGTGGGCGGCGATGCAGGGCTTCCCGAGGGGCTTGGCTTGGTGGGGAGGAAGAGGGGGTCGAGGCGGAGCTCCTGAGCTCAACGGAGGGGCGAGGGGTGGCCGGTGACGGCTGCTATGGCGAACGGCGGCGACGGTGGTGTTCGGCCGTGTGAGAGAGAGAGCGAGGGAGAGGAGGGAAGAACCGCGGGAGAGTGAGAGAGAGCAGGGGGGAGGGCGTGGCGTCGTCCGGGGCATCGAGCGAGGAGGGGAGGGCAGGCAGGCAGGCGAGCAGGTGGCGTGGCGCGGTGGCGCGCGCGCGCGCCGGCCACACTCCCCTCCCTCTGTCGAGGACGAAGACGACAGAGGAGGGAGGCGGGCTGGGCCGCCTGCTGGCTGGGCCGGCCAGCTGGCTGGGCTGCACAGGGAGGAGCCCAGGTAAGCTTCTCCCTTTTATTTATTTCTGTTTTTTAATTTTCTGACATTTGTTTTGATTTAAATAATATATTAAATCATTTATTTACCTTATGCCAATTTTTGCAGGAGCTAGTTATATTATTCCAGAGCTCCTTTATAATTGGCATAATATTTGGACATATATTAATATATATAACTAATATATTTCCAATGCAAATATTTATGCATTAATTCCAAATGCCCAAAATAAATACCTATGAGCTCTTAAAAATATTGGTTTGATTTTTATCTCTGTCCAATATTTTCAGAGAGCAACATGAGCATTTTCTTGGACTCTTTTGGAGAAATTTTTATTTGGATCATTTTCAAAAATGATTCTGAGGGTTTCACAAATCCCCATTTCAAATTAAATGGAAATTTAAACATGATGCACACACTCTGATGCATGACTAGCTAGGGTGTGACAACTCACCCCCACTCAAAAGAATCTCGTCCCGAGATTTGGGTTCCTCCGGGAAGAAGGCGGGATACTCAAGTCGAAGACGATCCTCCCTTTCCCAAGTTGCTTCATCCTCAGAATGGTGCGACCATTGAACTTTGAGAAACTTGATATTATGACGTCGGGTGGTACGTTCGGCCTGATCGAGGATACGAATGGGGTACTCTCGATATGTAAGATTATCTTGGAGGTCAAGCGTTTCGTGGTCCACTTCACGGATAGGATCCGAGAAGCAACGCCTGAGTTGAGAAACGTGGAAGACATCGTGGACTCTGGAGAGGTGCGGAGGTAGTTCCAACTGGTAGGCAACTTCTCCTCGTTTGGCGAGAATGCGAAAAGGTCCAATGTAACGAGGAGCCAATTTGCCTTTGATACCGAAACGATGGGTTCCCTTCAGAGGGGTGACCCGAAGATAAGCCTTCTCGTCAACCTCGAAAGTCATAGCCTTATGTTTTCGGTCATATTGACTCTTTTGACGAGATTGGGCTGCTTTCAACTTTTCATGAACGATACGAACTTGTTCTTCTGCTTCCTGAATCATATCCGGGCCAAAGAATTGTCTTTCCCCGGTCTCTGACCAGTTAAGGGGTGTTCGACACCGTCGTCCATAGAGAACTTCAAAAGGGGCTTTACCCAAGCTAGATTGATAGCTGTTGTTGTAAGCGAATTCAGCAAATGGAAGGCACTTCTCCCAGTCCATTCCGAATGAGATAACAGAGGCTCGAAGCATGTCTTCTAGAATCTGGTTGACGCGTTCCACTTGACCACTCGACTGAGGGTGGAAAGCGGTGCTGAAGGAGAGACGGGTTCCCATAGCATTTTGGAAACTTTCCCAAATTCGAGAGGTGAAAAGACTTCCTCGATCCGAGTTGATTTCCAAAGGAACACCATGGAGAGACACTATACGGGAGATGTATAAGTCTGCCAGCTGACTAGCGGTTATACTCTCACGAACAGGTAAGAAATGGGCTACTTTGGAAAGACGATCGACCATGACGAAAATAGCATTATTCCCTCTCTTGGTCCTGGGAAAACCGGTAATGAAATCCATACCAATTTTATCCCATTTCCATTCAGGAATAGCTAAGGGTTGAAGGGTGCCAGCAGGCCGTTGATGCTCTGCTTTTACACGACGATAGACGTCGCAATTAGCAATATACTGAGCAATTTCTCTCTTCATCCTAGTCCACCAGAACCTCTGGCGTAGGTCCTGATACATCTTAGTACTACCGGGATGAATGGTGAGAGGAGATTCATGAGCCTCCTTAAGGATCAACTGCCGTAGATGCTGGTTCTTGGGAACCACTAGACGGTTCTCAAAGTACACAACACCATGATCATTTGTGGAGAAACAACTAGCACCTCCGCTAGCAATGTTCTCCTTGATCTTAGCTATTCCCTTATCTCGCTTCTGGGCAGCAATGATTTGATCCGTAAGAGTAGGTTTCGCCACCAAGGTGGAAAGAAATCCTTGAGGAACAATGTGAAGGTTAAGCTTCCGAAATTCCTCATGGAGAAGCGGTTGACTTTGTTGTAACATCAGGTTGTTACAATAAGATTTACGACTTAGCGCATCAGCCATGACGTTGGCTTTTCCTGGGGTGTAAGTTATTCCTAAGTCGAAGTCTGTGATCAATTCAACCCAACGTCTTTGCCTGAGATTCAGATCCGGTTGGGTGAAAATGTACTTCAGACTTTGGTGATCAGTGAATATTTCGCAACGATTACCGAGGAGGTAATGTCGCCAGGTCTTAAGTGCATAGACTACGGCTGCAAGCTCTAGATCATGAGTAGGATAATTCTCCTCATGTGGGTGCAATTGCCGTGAAGCGTAGGCAATTACGTGTCGATCTTGCATGAGAATGCAACCTAGTTCTTGTCGCGAGGCGTCGCAGTAGATAACAAAGTCCTTGGAGAAGTCTGGCGGTACCAGTACGGGAGCAGAGGTTAGGCGTCTTTTCAGTTCCTGAAAGCTGTGCTCACATTGTGGAGTCCATTCGAACTTCTTATCTTTCTTGAGGAGTTCGGTTAGAGGTTTAGCAACCTTGGAGAAGTTCTCGACAAAGCGGCGACAATAGCTCGCTAAGCCTAGAAAACTCCGAACTTGCTTGACCGATTCAGGTGGAGTCCAATTAAGGACGGCTTGAACTCGCTCAGGGTTAACAGCAATACCTTTACCAGATATTACATGACCCAGATAGGTCACTTCTGACAACCAGAATTCACATTTAGAAAATTTGGCATAAAGGCGATGCTCTCGAAGTTTCTTCAACACTAGCCTTAAATGTTCGGCATGTTCTTCCTCGTTCTTGGAGTAGATGAGTATATCATCGAGATAAACTACGACGAATTTATCCAAATACTCCATGAAGATTGAGTTCATTAACCGAGAAAAGGTGGCTGGAGCGTTGGTTAAACCGAAGGACATGACGGTGTACTCGTATTGGCCATAACGAGTAACAAAGGCCGTTTTAGGGATGTCCCCGTTTCTGATTTTGATTTGATGGTAGCCCAACCTCAAATCCATCTTGGAAAAGACTGAGGATCCAGCGAGCTGATCGTACAGGTCGTTGATCCTGGGAAGCGGATATTTGTTCTTGATTGTGACCAAATTGACAGGTCGGTAATCTACAACCATCCGGTCCGTACCATCCTTCTTCTTGACGAATAGGACGGGGCAAGCCCACGGAGATGAGCTAGGTCGGATGAAACCCTTTTTCAAGGACTCATCGAGTTGTTTCTTAAGCTCGGCTAGTTCTAGGGGTGCCATCTTATAGGGTCTTCTAGCAATCAGAACGGTTCCTGGAATGAGGTCTATTACGAACTCAACATCCCTGTCAGGTGGAACACCTGGCAATTCCTCTGGAAAGACATCCGGGAAGTCACGGACTACCGGAATGTCTTCAAGGTCTGGCAAAGGGCTGGCGTTAAGAGAATATAACTGTCGCTTGGCTATTCGGGTCAAGACATTGACTATCTTCCCCGAAGGATGGGTGAGTTGAACAGTCCTAGAGAAGCAATCAATTTGGGCATGATGAGCTGACATCCAGTCCATACCCAGAATGATATTAATATCTGAAGATTTAAGGGCTATCAAGGACGCGAGGAAAACAAGTCTGTCGACTTGGATTTCATTTCCATAACTTACCCTAGAGGTCTGCCATCTAGAACCAGGAGTAGAAATTTCCATAGTGGATGGCATGTCACAGAATGCAACGTTATGCAAACGAGCATAATTTTCAGATATAAAAGAATGAGAGGCTCTTGTATCGAAAAGAACAGATGCCGGGTGGCAATTAACAAGAAGCGTACCGAGAACGACGTTGGGATCCTCTTGAGCTTCTTCGGCAGAGATACAGTTGACATGGCCACGTGAAGCGGTGACCGGCTTGGCGTGGAATACTTTTCCTGTCGGCTTGCCACGGCCAACAGCTTTAGCAGACTGGTTGGGGTTGGTCTGGGGACACTCACGCATATAGTGACCAGATTCCCCACACTTGAAACAAGTCACGGAACTGGTACGTGGGGGAGCATTGTTGGTTGGACCCCCATAGGGCTTGGCTGGTGCAGACTGTTGAACAGGGCGAGGCGCCTGGAAAGATGGCCTCGGTATGAACCTGGGTGGCAGGGCGGTGTTGGGTACCCACACGCGGCGCTTCTGAGGACCAGCACCGGATGAGGAACCCATGTCACGGCCATGCTTGCGTGTTGCGTCATAGTCAGTCTGACCAGTTTCAGCACTGATGGCTTTGTTGACAAGTTTCTGAAAAGATGTGCACTCATGCAGACGGAGGTCACGGCGAAGCTCAGGACTAAGGCCCTTACGGAACCTTGCTTGCTTCTTGGCATCAGTAGACACTTCCTCAGTTGCATATCGTGCGAGATTACCAAACTCCCTGCTGTAAGCATCCACAGAAAGTCGGCCTTGGGTGAAACTGCAAAATTCTTCACGTTTACGGTCCATGAGACCCTCCGGAATGTGATGTTCACGGAAAGCCTCGCTGAATTCAGCCCAAGTAGTGACATGGCCCGCTGGGCGCATAGCTCCATAATTCTCCCACCATAGACTGGCGGGGCCTTCAAGATGATATGCAGCAAAGGTGACCTTGTCAGCCTCCGCTACCAGCGCAGAACGCAGTTTGTGAGAGATACTGCGAAGCCAGTCATCAGCGTCGAGAGGCTCGACAGAGTGGTGGAACGTGGGTGGATGCAATTTGATAAAATCACTGAGTGACACCACGTTAGTCCTCTGATGGTGTGCTGTATTCTGTTCAATACGCTCCAACAACCTGTTGGTCTCCCGCTTGTTTCTCCCAGCTTCCATCATAACCTCGGCTAGTGAAGGAGGATGAGGCAGATTTGCATCCCTGACTTCACTGCCTTCGGCCTGCTCTTGAGAAGCAGGGTTAGCGTGCGTGTTGACCATCCTAGGTAAACAAGACAATGATTTAGTCAGGAAGATAAAATTCCGACATAGGATAAAAATGTAAGGAATAACTCGAAATGCAAGATGATCATCCGTATGACATGGTAGATACAGAAACTGCTTCTTTTATTCCATCGTCATACACACCATACAGGGTTTAGTACAAGACCAAACAAAGTACTATTACGGTGAAAGAGGATTACATCTTATCGGAGGCATCCCAAGCTCATATACATTATTTTTCTACACCTCCGGAAAGAGTACAAACTAGGTCATATCCCACGAGTCACGCTGGACGATAGATGACACAGCTAGTGCGAACTAGTGATACTACCACTAACTCAGACCGATCCGTAGTAGTCCTCGTAGAAGTCACCTCCATAGCCTGGAAGCTCAACATGATCATCCGGAAACAGACGATCTCGCGGAGCTTGTGGACCATAGGGGCTAGGATGAGGCCTTGGACCAACAGACGGTGGCCTGCGGGGACCGCGAGGTGGGGTGATGCCTCCTACATCACGCCAACCCATCACGTCTGGCAGAGCAGATCTCACAGGATAGAGATCGCGCATATCTGAATATCCAGCTTGCACCGCCGGTGCAAACCGAGTCAAAGTAGCCCAGTGGTCAGCACGGGTATTGAAGAGCTCTAACCTCAAGGCCCGATTTTCACGGTCCTTATCCTCGAGCATCTCAGCAGTAGTGCGAGTCCGTGAATCCTCCTGGGTGGGGTCAGCATAGATAGCCTGGAGATACCCTTGTGCTCCCGGAAGTGATCCTGGCATATACCAGAAATCAGAGTCCCGAAATAGACCAGATCTGACTCGCATGATGGTCATCATAGAGTAGGCGGCATCCTGCACAGCCATCTCAATAGTAACCCTGAGTCCATAGGAGCAGTGAAGGGGCTCGGTGGATCCAGGATAAGATGGAAATATCCGGACAGTGCAGAGATACTGGCTTTGATTAAAGTCTCGGAATTGCTCTTCGACCGTGTACTCAGGATACCAACGGTATCCAGCCTCAGTCATTACCCTGACCAACTTGGCAGTATGGCCGGGTACATCTAGGCATCGAGTCAGGCGAACCACTTGATTGAGGTCGCGAGTGGCCATCTGAAAGCACAATCATAATGCAAAGGCATTAGAATTTCTAGCAAAATTTCGGCAGCATAACAGCTGTAAATGCTCAAGAAGGATTTTGAGACATTTGACAAAGGATTTCATACACACTCAACATCATCATATCAAAGTTCTGAGACCATCCTAGCAACATAATATGGTAGAAGAACTGAACTAGGCTTGTATCCACCATACCTATAAGGTAATACTGATTAGTAACACGTCATCCTGATAGAGAGAATAGGTCCTAATTCCTTAACCCCCGGTGGAAGAATGGACTGACTCAGATCAGAATGTCATAAGACAAAGGAGTAAAAAGAGCCTTACGTTCCAACCCACAAACAATTCCCCTACATATAACTAAAGAATTTCTAGACTCAACATCGACCAGTTTGGCTTGGAGAACCTACAGGCAGTCCGGCTCTGATGCCAACGCTGTCAGGACCCCGACTCGATGTCACATCGACCTAGCCGGTAACACCTCATATCACTTTGCGGCCTCACGCACGGTATCCCCACGGGTGTCGCCTTACCTTTGCCCGGGACCGTTTGCGCCTCTTGGCTCACGTATATGATAGTGTCGCTAGCATCCATATGATAAGGAGCCCGGGCTGACATGACTAGTCGTAAACCCAAAGTGGCACAGACTTACAGGGACAGGCATCCATGACCCAGCTTCGAACGTGTCGGTCATCAGCAAGTGGGTCCGGGCTGTAGCACTGGGCTAGCAGGACTCCGGTAAACCGGGCTGTAGCGGGCTAACAGGACTCCGGTACTCAAAGCGTGACATTTCCCCGAAGGGACAGACACAGGAACGAAGAAGGACACATGCCGACCAGCCTAAGTGTTCCAGAGCAGTAGCAAGCTACCATGGCTTAGCGGTAACACTAGGAGACATTTCCCGGTAAGAGAGGCTACTAAAGATAAACAACTAGATAGTCATATCCCACACATACCAAGCATTTCAATCATACACACAATATGCTCGATATGTGCAAATACAACGAAGCATCACAACATGACTCTACGACACAAGTACTTTATTTAAGGCTCAGGGAGCCATACATAACATACACAAGGTACGGGTCACACGACCCAGCATTCAAGTCATACAGTCATACAAACCAGCAGTGGAAGTAACTTGTCTGAGTACAGACAACTAGTAAAATAAAAGAGGCTTGGAAAGCCTAGCTATACTACGTGGTCCTTCACAAGCTCAGGGTCACCACCTGGGTCTTTAGCCTACTCATTGATGTCAACGTCTACATAGAACCCATCAGAAGGGGTTGCAGCGTCTTCTGTAAAAATGTAGATTATAGCAACATGAGTACGAAGGTACTCAGCAAGACTTACATCAGATCCTACATACATGCATATTATCAAGAAGGGTTGGTGGAGTTATTGCAGCAAGCCAGCTTTGACTCTTGGCTAGACTATCCTACGATACTTCAACTTGAAATGGTTTTGCGCACACGAGTCCACTACTCACCAATTCAATACACTACCGAGGATCCGCCTCCGTCTTCCTACGGAAGAGCCATCCTCGGCACTCACACTTATCTTGAGGCTTTTAGTAGTTTCCATTTACTTGTCTATGAACTGTATAGGCAACCAAGTAGTCCTTTACCGCGGACGCGGCTATTCGAATAGATTATGATAACCCTGCAGGGGTGTACTTCTTCATACATGTTTCCACCACTTAGCGTCTGCACACGACATGTG